>NC_134658.1:1001627-1171807 GCF_030463565.1 Pelecanus crispus | reverse complement strand
CGAGCTGCGGTGCTCACAGTTGATCCTTAGCCGCCTCCCGCGTAAGACAACTGTACCTTGCTTTAATCTTTCGTGTCTAGGGACTGTGTAGGCAGCAAGTGTGTGGATGTCAGGCTTTCTGCCACGTACTCCGGAAGCCTCCGGTAAGCTCGGGGGGTCGAGAGAGGGACAGGGAGCTCTCTTAGCAGTTAGCATCACAGGCAAAGCAGGGTCGAACTCGACTTGGTGAAAATTAATGGAGTTTATTGCCAGGCGAAAACTGACGCCCGTCCCCCGTCTTTGAGAGGATCACCGTGCACCCTGAATCGATAGAGGCAGGTGTAGGCCGGGGTGGCCCCAGTTGCTCAGCACTTGCAGCCTTACGTAATTCGCAAAACCAGAGAGCTCCTTCTGAAATGAGAAGAAGAAATGAGTTGCCTTTTCCTCTCTAGCATTTGACTACTGACAGAGTAGTGCCGCAGCGAGGGGACTCGTTCAACAGCTTACTTCTGGCTGCCCTGCGAGGCCTTTTTGACCTCTCGTGGTCAGGAGGTTCTTCTCCTGCTCTACCTCATTTGGCCATGAGAATAGTCAAGGAAGAAGCAGCTACCAGAAGCAGCTTCGGCAAATAGGTTGGCAAGGTCTTCTTGCCTGCTTTGAGGCGTGTGCTTCCGCAGTCAGAAGACCCAGTGGTGCTAGTGCCTTCTCTAGAAAGCCACCGGAACAGAATGGCCTCCCTGTCACCACGCGCTACCAGCAACAACAGAATCCCCAGCAAGCCCAGTATTTCTCGTCTTTAACTAGCAGGCCAGTAGCAGCGCATACGACGGGATGCGGCCACTTGGATGCGCTTGGCGTCCAGGCAGCCAAGCCGCTTTCAGCTTCAACCGCGGCGCTTGTAAGCGCTGAAGCTTAAACCCAAAACGCAAGAGAAGAACAACATCAGTGCGGGGCGTAACGCCGTCAGGAAGTTAAAGCAGAAGAAAGGCCGGCGTGGCACGTGCTCAAGGAGAGGGCTGCCTGTAGCCCTTTGGCAGGGAAGCTTCTGCCCAGCCAACCGCATTTCTCCTCCTCTCCTCCAATTCTCCTCCCTCTTTGCTCCCGTACCTTCAGCTGGAAGGTCTGCCTGGGATTCAGCACCGCCTGGAAAGTGAACTGTCCCAGGAACGTTCCCTGCTCCTCATGTTCTTCCTTCAGGCCCTAGAGAAAGAGAGGGGTGGAGAAAACAAGAGCGCCTGGTACACCGTGGGAAGACTTACCTTCAGTCAGTGAAGTACTGCTTTATTTCAGCTACGTTAGTCCAAGGACGAGGAGCACAAGGAGAAGACAAGAAGCTGCAGCGGGGGAGCACGCCATGCTTGCCTACTCTACGAGTCTCAGCTGAGAGTCAGAGAAGGAGCAGACGTTCCCAGTGAGTGCGGGGTAACCTGAGGATCACGAATGCCCACTGGGATTGGAAGCCAAGAAGGTCTAGGACCGTGCACCGTGGCCAGCTCCTTTTTCCCTGTGGCTCCTGGGGTTGCACCTTGCCCCAGGAGCTTCCTTTTGAGCGGTACATTGGATAAGAGAGGAATACAACTCCAAGGAGCTTGTTTCTTCTGCGAGGCAGGGGAAAGCGCAGGCCGCTGGACTCTCTGACCTGTATTCCCTCCCGGCTTAGAAAAATGCTATGCAACCCCCTGCCCCCGACTCTAGAGAAATCACTTACGTAGACAGCAAAGTCCTTTGGGGCCCTGGAGATACTGTCTCCATGGAACGCTGTCCCTGAAACGTGGTCCATGGTGACTGCCCTGGGAATGATTGGCTCAGACAGCTTGACGAAGACGTGTCCCCTGACTTCCTGGGAAGGGCCAGCAGTTTCCCGGATGATTTTCAGGCTGAAAGGAGAAGAAGAAACCATGTTCACGTGGAGAAGGGTGCCCTGGCTCTCATTCCTGCCGCGCGCATCAGAAGATTAAGAACCGATGTGGCCAAGCAGTTCTGCTCGGAACCACAGCCAATGCCTTCGGTCGGACCCTGTGGGTACGGAACAGAGAAGCAGTCACGAGAATTCACGCGTCACGAGACCCCTTCAGCGCAGAAGCACTGGATTGCTTCTTGCAGGGACTGCAGGGAGCTGGCTGCGCTACTTGTAGAAGCTCTCCGGCCTCTCCGGTCCGGAGCAACTCGCCAAGAACAAGCAAGGGACGGTGCGGCTGAAAGGCACCCGCCCAGGGCAGGTGGCAACTAAGGGCCCCCACCTGGACGAGCCTTTCCCGTAAGGGAACGCAATCGCTCCCTCTCATCCAGTCCCACCTCCTTCCACGGGCAGCAGCCAACTCTTGCACTTGTGCAGGCAGCTCCGGAGCAGTGCCTGCATGGCTTGCAAGCACAACGTGGGGCCGGCCCTCCAGCAGTGCAGGCTCTCAGAGCCCGCTTGTGCTCCCTAAGAGGCCCTGGCGAGCTCACACCCCAGACCTCTGCAGGCACCTTTCCCATTCTCCTTCTGTGCCGCGCCTGACAGTTTTCACGGTGCCTGGGAAGAGCACCTTTCCCATTCTCCTTCTGTGCCGCGCCTGACAGTTTTCACGGTGCCTGGGAAGACAAAGACTGCAGGGCCAAGGTAGCCTGTTAAAAGCTCGCGCAGATGACCTGGGGCACTCCGGGAGAGGAAATAGCAGGGAGACACAGGAGGCGAGTAGGTCCATGCAAGAAGGCAGGAAAGAAAGCTTTGAGGAGCAAAGACAAGGGTAAAGGCAGCTCTCAGCAGCGTGTTTGGTTCCCGCTGCCTCCCCACTCCCCGCCGCCCCCGCCCTTTGCTCTTCCGTTCTCGGTGCTCTACCTCAAGAATAAGCTCAGGAGACCTCATGTGTTCCAGCACCGGCAGGGAATAGAAAAAGACTTTTCCTTTGGTAGTCCTGAAGGACGGCGAAGTCCTTGAATGAACGACAGCAGCCCCTGGAAATTAAAAGACGAGCACGATCAGCGAGCAATGTATAAGGAATATTGATTGCCCTGTTTGACTTGCAAAAAGGCTTCTAAGTAGTCATCCGTCTCCTACAGTGGGATGCCCCTCTTTCCTACTGGCACGATGCCTCCGAGCAGGGACTCATGAAACTGTCGTAAGGGGCCGTGGAGAAACGACAGGAACGTGAGCTAGGCTTTCTGCTCCTCAGATGTGGTCTGGCCCGTTCCCAACTCTGTCAGTGGGTACATTTTTAGGGCACGAGGTGGCCCCTTGACATTGTCGCCCCTCCTCTCCTACCACTGGGCGCGTTCAAATGCCTGTCTTGTCAAGCTGGAACCGGAAGCGCTTTGGAACTGGTTGCTTTGTACAATGTCACGGGCACCTGATGATTTGAGGGCATAGTCAGGCATGGGGACTTGGTTTTCTTCCAGCTTCTTCAAGACTTGATTGATTATCTCTTGAACAGCCTGGGAAGGAAGACAAAGGAGAGCACCTGTTAGAAGAAAAGGAACGGGGCCAGCAGCTCCCCTGCAAGGCCAGCCCAAGTGAGCTGGGGCAAGGTTAAACTCACACGGAAGGAACGCCGGCACTGCCCGGCAACCTGCCAGGTTTGCTCTACTCTGATTGACCGGTGTCAGAATGGAGGGGCTGCTCACTCCGATGCTCTGAAAGCTGAAGTTGCGGGAAGGGGCTTTTCCTGTGGAGGTGCCCCATGCCAGGCAGCACGGACGGACAAGCCTTCTGGGCCTGAGGTGGGACTGGGGGGAACTATGGACTGCTGGGACCATTCTTTCTTTCTTTCCGGTCCTCCCTTGAGGAGGGCCCGAGATCTGGACGGAGAGGAAGGTACGACTAAGACAACTGTCATTCCTGTCACGGCGCTCTCTTCCCCCATAAGGACGTGTGAGCAGCAGGAAAAGGGAGCGTGGCAATGCACAGCACTTGTTGCAGCAGCGCCAGCCTTTTGGCTGGCTATGACGGGGAACTGTAGTAGGATACATGGCGGAGGGAGGAACGAAACCTCTGAGTAGAGCCTTCTGCAGTGTGCCCTTACCCATCCGGTAAAGCCTGGGAGCTTAGCCTGCTTCAAGGCTTCGTGGAGAGCTCGCTCGGCGACATCCTTTACGCTCCACCGCAGGTGATAAAGCTCTTCCTGGAGCTTACGTAGCTGCTCTTGCAGGCTCAGGGTATTGCTAAGCGCTTCTCCGAACTCGTCCCCTGCTGGCCTACAAGAAGTGAGCAACGGAGAGACTGTAAGTGTATGTGGCTGGCCTCTCGGACGCCGTGGGGACATGAGCGACGCAAGAAGCCTGGCTCTGGATGACTGGCCGGCTAACCACGCCTTAAGCGGTTGGGAGAGTTAGTTCCGACGTTCTCAGAGCTTCAGGCTGAGAAGCTGCTTCCCTGGCTGCCTGGGTACATTTTGGGGAACTGCTGAACGTCTCAAACGCCCAAAGCCATCTTTTTCCCTATTACAAGGCGGCAACGCGTCATCAAAGCCATGCAAGAGCAGAGCTGAAGGGGTGCAGGTGGCAGTTCCTATAGAAAACACCAACAGGAAAGAGGAGGTGCGCAGTTTTTTCCTTTCAGAAGAGGGTCTCGAGGCAGGCTGCTGCGAGTTAAGAGGTAGCCAACAGGGGCATAGCATGCCGATCCCACGTCTGTTTGCCCAGTCTAGTCTCCCAATTCCTGCTACGCATGCGGCTCAGGCGTAAACAGGGGAGGCCCGCAAGACGCACAAAGAGCAAGGGAAAGCGGTTGCCGTTGCCAAATGCCGCTTCTCAACAGCAGCTCTCTCCCCAGTGTTGCTCTTTGTTCCCCTCCCTGAACCCGGGTCCCTACCGAAGCACCCTGCCCGCTTCCTTCCTTCTCCTTCCCTGCCTTAGGGATAGCCTAGTGAGACACGATCTAAGGGAGGCTGGGAGAGCTCTCCTGGATCAGCCCTAGAGCCCTCCGCCCCGGTTGTCTTTGCTGTGCTTGGCTGCCAGTATCTCAGCTCTCTGTGTTTTCCTCCACCTCTCTCCTGCTGCTCCCTCTTCTCCTTTCTTAGCATAACACGTCCCTTGCCTCGGCTAGCCTCTTCCGCTTGCTCGAGAAACACGCTTCTGTCCTCCCTCTCCGCTTGACGGTGGCAGCTGCAAGGCTGCCCTCAGTCCTTGAACCGTGCCCCCCTGCCAAAGCTCTTCATGGCAACTGCTGCTACGCTGACCTCAGCCTGAGAGAGAAGACGCTCTTTTTCCCTTGGCCTCTCCTCTCCTTTGAGGGGGCAATGCTGCTTGCAGGGGCTTTCTATTGCAGCCTAGCAATGGAAAGCCGCAGAGGTGTCTCCTAGCAGCTACTCCAAGCATCGAGGAGAGAAACGGGTGCAGGGTGGAGAAGGCTACCGTAGTTCCCCTTCTCAGGTGTTAGAAAGGTGGAGCTGCAAACAGCCCAGCTCAAGCAAAAGGGTGGCCCCAGTCCTCTGACGGAAGCGGGGAGCTGTAGCTGACCCTTTGGCAGAAGGAAGAAAGGGCAATGGGAGAATCTCAGGCAGCTGTGCCAGGTGAAGTTTGTGTGAGACAGGGCATAAACAATGTCCTGTTGGGGCCGAGGGGCAGCGCTCCTCTAAAGAGCCCTCTAGTCAAGGGGAAATGTTTTTTTACCTCCGAGTCTTCCAGTCCCCTCCAGGGAGGTGCAAAGCGCTCCTGGAACGACAATGAAGGCAATCAGTCATTCCAAATAGAAACAGGCCTTCTGCAGAAAGAAAGGCAGCGCACAACGACAGTCTCTGTACAGCCACGGGAAACAGAGAGTTACAGACGGGCATGGCTATTCGTGCTCGGGTGCTCCCGTACGTACACTCTGAAAACACCACCGTGGACCGGCGGGCAAGACAGAAGACCATTGACATGGGCATTGTCTTCTTCCAGACAGCTTCCCCTCTTTGACTGGGGCACGGCTTCCAGCTAAACACCATCTTTCCTACAAAGCCTTCTACCATTTGTCAGGCATTCATTCATTCCATAGGTCGAGAGGTGCATGCAACCTCTCTTACCTACTCCTTCGGTTTCCCAGTCTTCCTAGGCAGCTGGACTACTGTCGGGCAGGTTCCTGCTACACTTCCAAGGGTGGCTTGATTACAGGTCCTTTCTTGATACCACCCTGGAAGTGCCATTGCTACGGAGCTGCTTGCTGAACTACGCGCCCACAAGCGAATTTCTGAAGTGCTTGGCACGTTGAAGGCTGGGGCAGCAGGACTCTACTAGCCGTGATCAAAACCAAGGGACTCAAGTCTTGGCATGCAAGCCAGTGCTTTGCTGAAACCTACGCAGGCCCAAATCTGCCTCACCATTGTTCCTTATCAGCTGCGTGCAATGCCACGAGCTGCAGAGACACTGGGGGTTCGGTCCACTTGGCCTCACCTGAATGACCTGCCAGGGGTGGCTACTGTACCAAGCCCGAGCCACAGGCTTTTTTAATCAGTGGCACTTTATGGCCCTGGACTTACGCTGCAGTACCAGTCTTGATCTGAAAGAAACCTAGGGGTCACCTGCTGTTGGAGCGGCTGAATAGAGGAGGAGACGTAGGCCCAGCATACTGCTGCGGTCCTCCAGAGGCTTTTTTCGCCAAGCTGTCCCCGCGGTAAACACCTGCCAGTCATACACAAAAGCTCTCGTTACGCTTAGAACTTGGTCTAAGGCGGGGTTATGCCTCGCGCTGCCCGCTCCCCTTTCCGTGTCCTCCCCAGGTGCCATAGCTGTCTCTCCTCTTGTCGTCCTTTGCAGAGGTCGTGATGGCGTAGGGGCTGTGCAACAGACGGCCCTTCCCTCCCCTGGAGTATGCTCCTTGTCCTGCAGAAGCTTCTCAACGTCCTGGGGCAGGCGAGGGTTAGCCACTGCCTCTCCCTCAGCTTAAGAGAAGAACTGGCTTAGCCCTCCCGGGGAAGGCAGTCACCCCTTCGTCGCCCGCACACCCGTTCCTCTGAAGCAGGCGCGACTGACACAGCTCTGTCGGGGACTTTCAGCTCTTTAGCTGGGCTCCTCTGGTCACAGCAGGGGAAACGGCCCAGGGCAGAATGGAGGCCTGGGCACCTCCTAAAGCGCCATCCTCAGGCCTGAGCTCTACAGAGACTCACCGAAAGAGAGCAGACTGACAAGCAGCGCCACGTCACCATCTTCAGAGCCTTCGTCTTCCTACGAGCAGTAAGGAGGAAAAGGATGGTGAAGCTGGCGCTACCCGTGCGGTTCAGCAGCAGACTCGAGAGCATCAGTAGGGACTGCAGGTCTTGAACCTGGCATTCCTGGCGGGAGGATTGGCTTGGTCCCGCACAAGCTCGAGTCAGGTCAGCCTGTACCCCTACAGTTCAACAGCCTGCAAGGCAGGGGGGTCGTGTGTCTCCCCTCTAGCAGCATTTTCTTTAGCAGCTGGCTTATCACTGGCCCTTTTCTTCGCATAAATGCAGACAAATGCAGACCGGGTAAAAAGGAGAGGGAGAAAAGGAGAGGCAGGGAGGGAGGGAGGGTTGAACGTCAAGGCATGCTGGTAATCCATGGGGAACCAAGGAAACGCCAGAGAAAGACCTGGTGGCTAGGCCCTGCTCCCCTGAGCCTGATCGGCCAAGAGACAGCACACACCACTCTGCAAGACGGAAACTCCTCCCGCCTGTTCTAGGAGGCTCTCGAAAGGCTTACAGCGTACCCATCAGGAATAAACAGTCCCCTTTTGTTCTACTAGAAAACTTCTTGCACCCCTCAGAGGATCTTGTGCTCCTTTTCCTAAGGCAGACCGCTGGTGAGAAGCTGACCAGGTTCCGAAGGAAACCTCACCTGTCAGGAGAGCACAAGTCAAATCCACTGCCAACAGAAGAAGCGTGGGTATCCTCCTGGTTCTGGTCGAAAGGCAAGCCAACCTTGCAGAGCGCAATACAGGACTGTGCTAAGCTCCTGCAATTTCTAGGGCAGGACATATCTGGGCAACCGCTTGGGACTGCCTCCGTGTGATCAAAATGGACTCGTCCCTCATTGCGCACAGACAAAAGGCTTTCTCGGCCTAGTCCTGGCAGAGACTGAAGAGACTGCCGCTGCCTTCCCACCACCCTCCAGGCGGAGCTCTCCGGCTGCCCTCGTGTTCTTCCCCTGTCCACCCACCACCCACCCCAGCAGATGAGGTGGAAAATACACTTGGGGAAAGGAGAAGGATTTTTCAAACATACCCCGCTCAGAACGTGTTCCTTCCGGCGGCTGTCTCTCTGTACCCGCTGAGGTGCAGGGCACCAGGCATCCTCCTTGCTCGGGAGCAAGCCAAAAACTCTGCGATCTCCGTTCCCTCAAGACCGAGAGTGACAAAGGCGCAGGGACAACCCCGATCGTGTGCCCTGCTGTGTCTACATCAGCGCTGACGATGCTTTGTGATGTCACAACAGAAAAGCAGCTTTGTGATGTCACAACAGAAAAGCAGGGCCACATTTCGAGGCAAAGTCCAGCCTGACAGGGAGCAGGTTTTGCACTCCTCTCCGCAAGGGCAGACATGCTACAAAACCAGAATGTCTCCTACCAAGGGGTCAGCTCTTTGCATTCCCACTGAGGAGTGATACATTTGGGAGCTACCAAAACCCTTTCCTAGGGCGCTGCTGCTTTTGATGCTCTGCTCAAGGAAGGCCGCCTGCGGTGACTGAGGCCAGGCACCAAGTACCTTGAGTGTTTGTCACGTGGGGGCTCAGGTCCATGCTGGTGGCTCTTTTCTTGCAGCCCGAGAAAGCCAAGGGGGCCACAGGGGCACAAGGGGCGGGTGCCTTGCACGTTCATTTCCAGTGGTTGCCACTAGTGCTCTGCACTGCAGGGGACAGTAGACGAGTTTAGAGGAGAGGAAGGGAGCATACTCGACTCTGAGCATGGTTGCTGCTACACGTGCTCTTCAGAGGCTGGAGTCCTCCCCTCTTCCCTAGTAACAGGTAGCTGCCGTTTTGTTTTTCTCCCCAAACAAACGACTAACAGAGTTGGCAAAAGCATGCTACCTTTATCCCCAAAAGGAAGCCTGTCCAATCGCAGATGAAAGGCCAGAGCTACACTGTACAAAGAAATGGCTCTGCCAGCGTGGGTGCTCTGTTGGGTGAGAGCCAGGCTTACGAGACGACAGGCGCACGTCCCCCCGCACGCCACGGCGCCATGGGGGACTGCTGCTGCACTACACGTCCAGGGGGCATGTCCTGGTTTTGGCTGGGATACAGTTAATTTTCTTCCTAGTAGCAGGCATAGTGCTGTGTTTTGGATTTAGTAGGAGAAGAACGTTGATAACACGCTGATGTTTTTAGTTGTTGCTAAGTACTGCTTATGCCCGTCAAGGACTTTTCAGCTTCCCATGCTCTGCCAGGGCCACAAGAAACTGGGAGGGGGCACAGCCAGAATAGTTGATCCAAACTGACCAAAGGGCTATTCCATACCATGTGACGTCATGCTCAGTATAGAAACTGGGGGGGGGGGGGGGGGGGGGGGGGGTTGGCCGGGGAGCAGCGATCGCTGCTCGGGAGCTGTCTGGGTATCGGTCGGCGAGTGGTGAGCAATTGCATTGTGCATCACTTGCTTTGTATATTGTTATTATTATTATCATCATTATTATATTGTTATTATTATCATTACTATTTTACTTTATTTCAATTATTAAACTGTTCTTATCTCAACCCAGGAGTGTTTCTCACTCTTACCCCGCCAATCCTCTCCCCCATCCCATCGGGGTAGGGGGAGTGAGTGAGCGGCTGCGTGGTGCTTAGTGGCTGGCTGGGGCTAAACCACAACAGGGCAGCTCCTCTCTGGTCCTCTCTCCTCCTCTCCCCTCCTGTCATGTCCCCTCCCCTTCCCACCCCGCGCTGCGCATTCCCTTCTTCCCTTCCCCTTCCCCTTCCCCTTCCCCTTCCCCAGCAAGCCCAGAGCCCAATGCACCCTTTCTGCCCCCGGAAAGCCAGACAAGCTTTCGCATCTCACGCACCCTTGTATAATCTTAAGGCTATTGAGATGCATAAGGCCATCTGAAAAAAAGAGCTGCATCTCATTATTGTCCCATAAACCCACGTGAAAAGATGACTCGTGCTCGCTGACACGCAACACCTTCATGCAGGATCTAGTACTAACACACGGTTACTGATCATCTTACTTGCTACGTTTAAAGCAGTTTTCGCCATCCAGCTGCTCGGGTTTCACAAAGTCCTCCGAGCTGCGGTGACAGACGAGGCTGCCTGGAGGAGTGAGAAAGGAGAGCACTTTCCCCAAGCTCCTCTCGGGAACAGAGGGGAAAGCTCTGGATGACAAAGGGTGTCAGGACGCGCTCCAGGAAGAGAAGCCCAGCGCAAGAAGATCCGCGCCACCTAATTGCAAAGAAGTAATTCCAGCTCAATGACACGGGTACCCAAAACCAAAACAGCTTCCGTGGGAGTTTTAACCGCTGCAGAGCTGCAGGCCGACCACCTGACCGTCAGTGTCACAGGGCCCCAATTCCCAGCAGTTACAAAGGCCCTTTTGAAGGACTCTCATGCGTGCCACCTTCTCTGAAGAGGACCTGCTGCCTCCCTGTTGCCAGCGTTAGCAGCAGAGCCCTATGGCTCTCCAGCCCACGCTTTCCCTCCTTGTACGCAGGGGTGACTGGCCGTCAGCTGCTACTTTAACGGCTCTCTTTGCCATGCTCCTTTTCTGTCTCACTTCCTACTGTACCCGTCAGGGTGGGCTTCTTGTCATTCTAGCGTGAGCCCAGCTTCTCAGTAGGAGGACTGCACTGCTGTCCTCATGCTTACCTACTGGAGAATGTGGAGAAGAAATGATAACTAGCCAATAGTAACTCTACCCATAGCCCACAGCTCTGAAGGCATAGACCAGCCTGTACTTATACTTATATCCTGTTATCTACCTACTCTATGGTCTGTCCAGAGAGGCAAATGATGATTACCTTTAATAGAGAACGGAACTGGGGGGAAGCAGGGGGAAAGAAAAGGTGCACAAAAAGAAAAGTGTAGGCATGCAATCAAAACCAAAAGGAGCCGAGTTATCCCAAGGACCGGCTCAGCCCACCTCGCTTTGGCTGGCAGCAAGCTGTGCAGCTGGGAGGAAAAAAAGCTGATGTCCGAGTTCAGGTGCGAAAGAGCAGAAAAAGCCTGAGAGGGCTCCTTTTCACTGTCCTCCTGCCCGTGTGCGTGCTGGGACCTCCTCATTTCCCTGAAGTCCTGCCAGCCTAACGGGGACGTGGCATGTGTCCAGTCCATGTGCCACGAGGAGAAAGAGGATTGACCGTGAAGGGGGGTAGCAAATAACTGCATCTGCGGTAGCAAAGGGGCAGCAGCCGTGCCTCAGCTTCGGAGCTGCCCAAAGCCGCCCCGAGCCCCAGGAGCCCCCGGCGCCTGGGTGTTTGCTTGGCCCTGAAGCCCTGCGGGGCCTGCCAGCACTGCGGAGCCCCAGGGACGGAAGCGAAGGACAGCGGTCAGCCCCTGTGCGGAGAGCGATGGCGGCTTTGCCCTTCCTTCAGGCCACAGGAGGGTGCCCTGGGCCATGCCAGGACAGGGCGTCTCTCCTCCTCACCGCCCCGGGGAAGGTGAGGCCTGAGGAAGGCCCTGGGTGCTGGGCTCAGCGCGGGCCGTGTGACCGGGGGCAGAGCCCCGTCTTCCTGCCGGGTGCCGGCCTGGCCGACGCAAGCGGCTCCCGTCACGCAGCTCCTCCTGCCCCGGGCTGCGGCTGGCAGCACAGACAGACCCGCATTTTGGGAAAGACTTGCTGTTCCAGAACCAATCCAGGGCAGCTCCCCTTCCTTCCTCTTCCCTCCCCTTCCCCGCCTTTCCCCCCGCTCCCTCCCTGAGCAGGCCCAGACCCCATGTGTGGACTGAGGGACGGCAGAGCTGTGCACAGCCCTTGTGCTGCTGCGAGAGCAGCTCCAGGTGCAACGGCCCTTCTTGCAGGCTGTCTCTGCGCAGGCCCAGTGCCCCAGCTGGCCGAGGAGCGAGCTGCGGTGCTCACAGTTGATCCTTAGCCGCCTCCCGCGTAAGACAACTGTACCTTGCTTTAATCTTTCGTGTCTAGGACTGTGTAGGCAGCAAGTGTGTGGATGTCAGGCTTTCTGCCACGTACTCCGGAAGCCTCCGGTAAGCTCGGGGGTCGAGAGAGGGACAGGGAGCTCTCTTAGCAGTTAGCATCACAGGCAAAGCAGGGTCGAACTCGACTTGGTGAAAATTAATGGAGTTTATTGCCAGGCGAAACTGACGCCCGTCCCCCGTCTTTGAGAGGATCACCGTGCACCCTGAATCGATAGAGGCAGGTGTAGGCCGGGTGGCCCCAGTTGCTCAGCACTTGCAGCCTTACGTAATTCGCAAAACCAGAGAGCTCCTTCTGAAATGAGAAGAAGAAATGAGTTGCCTTTTCCTCTCTAGCATTTGACTACTGACAGAGTAGTGCCGCAGCGAGGGACTCGTTCAACAGCTTACTTCTGGCTGCCCTGCGAGGCCTTTTTGACCTCTCGTGGTCAGGAGGTTCTTCTCCTGCTCTACCTCATTTGGCCATGAGAATAGTCAAGGAAGAAGCAGCTACCAGAAGCAGCTTCGGCAAATAGGTTGGCAAGGTCTTCTTGCCTGCTTTGAGGCGTGTGCTTCCGCAGTCAGAAGACCCAGTGGTGCTAGTGCCTTCTCTAGAAAGCCACCGGAACAGAATGGCCTCCCTGTCACCACGCGCTACCAGCAACAACAGAATCCCCAGCAAGCCCAGTATTTCTCGTCTTTAACTAGCAGGCCAGTAGCAGCGCATACGATGGGATGCGGCCACTTGGATGCGCTTGGCGTCCAGGCAGCCAAGCCGCTTTCAGCTTCAACCGCGGCGCTTGTAAGCGCTGAAGCTTAAACCCAAAACGCAAGAGAAGAACAACATCAGTGCGGGCGTACGCCGTCAGGAAGTTAAAGCAGAAGAAAGGCCGGCGTGGCACGTGCTCAAGGAGAGGGCTGCCTGTAGCCCTTTGGCAGGGAAGCTTCTGCCCAGCCAACCGCATTTCTCCTCCTCTCCTCCAATTCTCCTCCCTCTTTGCTCCCGTACCTTCAGCTGGAAGGTCTGCCTGGGATTCAGCACCGCCTGGAAAGTGAACTGTCCCAGGAACGTTCCCTGCTCCTCATGTTCTTCCTTCAGGCCCTAGAGAAAGAGAGGGGTGGAGAAAACAAGAGCGCCTGGTACACCGTGGGAAGACTTACCTTCAGTCAGTGAAGTACTGCTTTATTTCAGCTACGTAGTCCAAGGACGAGGAGCACAAGGAGAAGACAAGAAGCTGCAGCGGGGGAGCACGCCACGCTTGCCTACTCTACGAGTCTCAGCTGAGAGTCAGAGAAGGAGCAGACGTTCCCAGTGAGTGCGGGGTAACCTGAGGATCACGAATGCCCACTGGGATTGGAAGCCAAGAAGGTCTAGGACCGTGCACCGTGGCCAGCTCCTTTTCCCTGTGGCTCCTGGGGTTGCACCTTGCCCCAGGAGCTTCCTTTTGAGCGGTACATTGGATAAGAGAGGAATACAACTCCAAGGAGCTTGTTTCTTCTGCGAGGCAGGGGAAAGCGCAGGCCGCTGGACTCTCTGACCTGTATTCCCTCCCGGCTTAGAAAAATGCTATGCAACCCCCTGCCCCCGACTCTAGAGAAATCACTTACGTAGACAGCAAAGTCCTTTGGGGCCCTGGAGATACTGTCTCCATGGAACGCTGTCCCTGAAACGTGGTCCATGGTGACTGCCCTGGGAATGATTGGCTCAGACAGCTTGACGAAGACGTGTCCCTGACTTCCTGGGAAGGGCCAGCAGTTTCCCGGATGATTTTCAGGCTGAAAGGAGAAGAAGAAACCATGTTCACGTGGAGAAGGGTGCCCTGGCTCTCATTCCTGCCGCGCGCATCAGAAGATTAAGAACCGATGTGGCCAAGCAGTTCTGCTCGGAACCACAGCCAATGCCTTCGGTCGGACCCTGTGGGTACGGAACAGAGAAGCAGTCACGAGAATTCACGCGTCACGAGACCCCTTCAGCGCAGAAGCACTGGATTGCTTCTTGCAGGGACTGCAGGGAGCTGGCTGCGCTACTTGTAGAAGCTCTCCGGCCTCTCCCGGTCCGGAGCAACTCGCCAAGAACAAGCAAGGGACGGTGCGGCTGAAAGGCACCCGCCCAGGGCAGGTGGCAACTAAGGGCCCCACCTGGACGAGCCTTTCCCGTAAGGGAACGCAATCGCTCCCTCTCATCCAGTCCCACCTCCTTCCACGGGCAGCAGCCAACTCTTGCACTTGTGCAGGCAGCTCCGGAGCAGTGCCTGCATGGCTTGCAAGCACAACGTGGGGCCGGCCCTCCAGCAGTGCAGGCTCTCAGAGCCCGCTTGTGCTCCCTAAGAGCCCTGGCGAGCTCACACCCCAGACCTCTGCAGGCACCTTTCCCATTCTCCTTCTGTGCCGCGCCTGACAGTTTTCACGGTGCCTGGGAAGACAAAGACTGCAGGGCCAAGGTAGCCTGTTAAAAGCTCGCGCAGATGACCTGGGGCACTCCGGGAGAGGAAATAGCAGGGAGACACAGGAGGCGAGTAGGTCCATGCAAGAAGGCAGGAAAAGAAAGCTTTGAGGAGCAAAGACAAGGGTAAAGGCAGCTCTCAGCAGCGTGTTTGGTTCCCGCTGCCTCCCCACTCCCCGCCGCCCCCGCCCTTTGCTCTTCCGTTTCTCGGTGCTCCTACCTCAAGAATAAGCTCAGGAGACCTCATGTGATCCAGCACCGGCAGGGAATAGAAAAAGACTTTTCCTTTGGTAGTCCTGAAGGACGGCGAAGTCCTTGAATGAACGACAGCAGCCCCTGGAAATTAAAAGACGAGCACGATCAGCGAGCAATGTCATAAGGAATATTGATTGCCCTGTTGACTTGCAAAAAGGCTTCTAAGTAGTCATCCGTCTCCTACAGTGGGATGCCCCTCTTTCCTACTGGCACGATGCCTCCGAGCAGGGACTCATGAAACTGTCGTAAGGGGCCGTGGAGAAAGACAGGAACGTGAGCTAGGCTTTCTGCTCCTCAGATGTGGTCTGGCCCGTTCCCAACTCTGTCAGTGGGTACATTTTTAGGGCACGAGGTGGCCCTTGACTTGTCGCCCCTCCTCTCCTACCACTGGGCGCGTTCAAATGCCTGTCTTGTCAAGCTGGACCGGAAGCGCTTTGGAACTGGTTGCTTTGTACAATGTCACGGCACCTGATGATTTGAGGGCATAGTCAGGCATGGGGACTTGGTTTTCTTCCAGCTTCTTCAAGACTTGATTGATTATCTCTTGAACAGCCTGGGAAGGAAGACAAAGGAGAGCACCTGTTAGAAGGAAAAGGAACGGGGCCAGCAGCTCCCCTGCAAGGCCAGCCAAGGTGAGCTGGGGCAAGGTTAAACTCACACGGAAGGAACGCCGGCACTGCCCGGCAACCTGCCAGGTTTGCTCTACTCTGATTGACCGGTGTCAGAATGGAGGGGCTGCTCACTCCGATGCTCTGAAAGCTGAAGTTGCGGGAAGGGGCTTTTCCTGTGGAGGTGCCCCATGCCAGGCAGCACGGACGGACAAGCCTTCTGGGCCTGAGGTGGGACTGGGGGAACTATGGACTGCTGGGACCATTCTTTCTTTCTTTCCGGTCCTCCCTTGAGGAGGGCCCGAGATCTGGACGGAGAGGAAGGTACGACTAAGACAACTGTCATTCCTGTCACGGCGCTCTCTTCCCCCATAAGGACGTGTGGAGCAGCAGGAAAAGGGAGCGTGGCAATGCACAGCACTTGTTGCAGCAGCGCCAGCCTTTTGGCTGGCTATGACGGGGAACTGTAGTAGGATACATGGCGGAGGGAGGAACGAAACCTCTGAGTAGAGCCTTCTGCAGTGTGCCCTTACCCATCCGGTAAAGCCTGGGAGCTTAGCCTGCTTCAAGGCTTCGTGGAGAGCTCGCTCGGCGACATCCTTTACGCTCCACCGCAGGTGATAAAGCTCTTCCTGGAGCTTACGTAGCTGCTCTTGCAGGCTCAGGGTATTGCTAAGCGCTTCTCCGAACTCGTCCCCTGCTGGCCTACAAGAAGTGAGCAACGGAGAGACTGTAAGTGTTGTGGCTGGCCTCTCGGACGCCGTGGGGACATGAGCGACGCAAGAAGCCTGGCTCTGGATGACTGGCCGGCTAACCACGCCTTAAGCGGTTGGGAGAGTTAGTTCCGACGTTCTCAGAGCTTCAGGCTGAGAAGCTGCTTCCCTGGCTGCCTGGGTACATTTTGGGGAACTGCTGAACGTCTCAAACGCCCAAAGCCATCTTTTTCCCTATTACAAGGCGGCAACGCGTCATCAAAGCCATGCAAGAGCAGAGCTGAAGGGGTGCAGGTGGCAGTTCCTATAGAAAACACCAACAGAAAGAGGAGGTGCGCGGTTTTTTCCTTTCAGAAGAGGTCTCGAGGCAGGCTGCTGCGAGTTAAGAGGTAGCCAACAGGGGCATAGCATGCCGATCCCACGTCTGTTTGCCCAGTCTAGTCTCCCAATTCCTGCTACGCATGCGGCTCAGGCGTAAACAGGGGAGGCCCGCAAGACGCACAAAGAGCAAGGGAAAGCGGTTGCCGTTGCCAAATGCCGCTTCTCAACAGCAGCTCTCTCCCCAGTGTTGCTCTTTGTTCCCCTCCCTGAACCCGGGTCCTACCGAAGCACCCTGCCCCGCTTCCTTCCTTCTCCTTCCCTGCCTTAGGGATAGCCTAGTGAGACACGATCTAAGGGAGGCTGGGGAGAGCTCTCCTGGATCAGCCCTAGAGCCCTCCGCCCCGGTTGTCTTTGCTGTGCTTGGCTGCCAGTATCTCAGCTCTCTGTGTTTTCCTCCACCTCTCTCCTGCTGCTCCCTCTTCTCCTTTCTTAGCATAACACGTCCCTTGCCTCGGCTAGCCTCTTCCGCTTGCTCGAGAAACACGCTTCTGTCCTCCCTCTCCGCTTGACGGTGGCAGCTGCAAGGCTGCCCTCAGTCCTTGAACCGTGCCCCCCTGCAAAGCTCTTCATGGGCAACTGCTGCTACGCTGACCTCAGCCTGAGAGAAGACGCTCTTTTTTCCCTTGGCCTCTCCTCTCCTTTGAGGGGGCAATGCTGCTTGCAGGGGCTTTCTATTGCAGCCTAGCAATGGAAAGCCGCAGAGGTGTCTCCTAGCAGCTACTCCCAAGCATCGAGGGAGAGAAACGGGTGCAGGGTGGAGAAGGCTACCGTAGTTCCCCTTCTCAGGTGTTAGAAAGGTGGAGCTGCAAACAGCCCAGCTCAAGCAAAAGGGTGGCCCCAGTCCTCTGACGGAAGCGGGGAGCTGTAGCTGACCCTTTGGCAGAAGGGAAGAAAGGGCAATGGGAGAATCTCAGGCAGCTGTGCCAGGTGAAGTTTGTGTGAGACAGGGCATAAACAATGTCCTGTTGGGGCCGAGGGGCAGCGCTCCTCTAAAGAGCCCTCTAGTCAAGGGGAAATGTTTTTTTACCTCCGAGTCTTCCAGTCCCCTCCAGGGAGGTGCAAGCGCTCCTGGAACGACAATGAAGGCAACAGTCATTCCAAATAGAAACAGGCCTTCTGCAGAAAGAAAGGCAGCGCACAACGACAGTCTCTGTACAGCCACGGGAAACAGAGAGTTACAGACGGCATGGCTATTCGTGCTCGGGTGCTCCCGTAGCGTACACTCTGAAAACACCACCGTGGACCGGCGGGCAAGACAGAAGACCATTGACATTGGGCATTGTCTTCTTCCAGACAGCTTCCCCTCTTTGACTGGGGCACGGCTTCCAGCTAAACACCATCTTTCCTACAAAGCCTTCTACCATTTGTCAGGCATTCATTCATTCCATAGGTCGAGAGGTGCATGCAACCTCTCTTACCTACTCCTTCGGTTTCCCAGTCTTCCTAGGCAGCTGGACTACTGTCGGGCAGGTTCCTGCTACACTTCCAAGGGTGGCTTGATTACAGGTCCTTTCTTGATACCACCCTGGGAAGTGCCATTGCTACGGAGCTGCTTGCTGAACTACGCGCCCACAAGCGAATTTCTGAAGTGCTTGGCACGTTGAAGGCTGGGGCAGCAGGACTCTACTAGCCGTGATCAAAACCAAGGGACTCAAGTCTTGGCATGCAAGCCAGTGCTTTGCTGAAACCTACGCAGGCCCAAATCTGCCTCACCATTGTTCCTTATCAGCTGCGTGCAATGCCACGAGCTGCAGAGACACTGGGGTTCGGTCCACTTGGCCTTCACCTGAATGACCTGCCAGGGTGGCTACTGTACCTAGCCCGAGCCACAGGCTTTTTTAATCAGTGGCACTTTATGCCCTGGACTTACGCTGCCAGTACCAGTCTTGATCTGAAGAAACCTAGGGGTCACCTGCTGTTGGAGCGGCTGAATAGAGGAGGAGACGTAGGCCCAGCATACTGCTGCGGTCCTCCAGAGGCTTTTTTCGCCAAGCTGTCCCACGCGGTAAACACCTGCCAGTCATACACAAAAGCTCTCGTTACGCTTAGAACTTGGTCTAAGGCGGGGTTATGCCTCGCGCTGCCCGCTCCCCTTTCCGTGTCCCTCCCAGGTGCCATAGCTGTCTCTCCTCTTGTCGTCTTTGCAAGAGGTCGTGATGGCGTAGGGGCTGTGCAACAGACGGCCCTTCCCTCCCCTGGAGTATGCTCCTTGTCCTGCAGAAGCTTCTCAACGTCCTGGGGCAGGCGAGGTTAGCCACTGCCTCTCCCTCAGCTTAAGAGAAGAACTGGCTTAGCCCTCCCGGGGAAGGCAAGTCACCCCTTCGTCGCCCGCACACCCGTTCCTCTGAAGCAGGCGCGACTGACACAGCTCTGTCGGGGACTTTCAGCTCTTTAGCTGGGCTCCTCTGGTCACAGCAGGGGAAACGGCCCAGGGCAGAATGGAGGCCTGGGCACCTCCTAAAGCGCCATCCTCAGGCCTGAGCTCTACAGAGACTCACCGAAAGAGAGCAGACTGACAAGCAGCGCCACGGTCACCATCTTCAGAGCCTTCGTCTTCCTACGGAGCAGTAAGGAGGAAAAGGATGGTGAAGCTGGCGCTACCCGTGCGGTTCAGCAGCAGACTCGAGAGCATCAGTAGGGACTGCAGGTCTTGAACCTGGCATTCCTGGCGGGAGGATTGGCTTGGTCCCGCACAAGCTCGAGTCAGGTTCAGCCTGTACCCCTACAGTTCAACAGCCTGCAAGGCAGGGGGGTCGTGTGTCTCCCCTCTAGCAGCATTTCTTTAGCAGCTGGCTTATCACTGGCCCTTTTCTTCGCATAAATGCAGACAAATGCAGACCGGGTAAAAAGGAGAGGGAGAAAAGGAGAGGCAGGGAGGGAGGGAGGGTTGAACGTCAAGGCATGCTGGTAATCCATGGGGAACCAAGGAAACGCCAGAGAAAGACCCTGGTGGCTAGGCCCTGCTCCCCTGAAGCCTGATCGGCCAAGAGACAGCACACACCACTCTGCAAGACGGAAACTCCTCCCGCCTGTTCTAGGAGGCTCTCGAAAGGCTTACGGCGTACCCATCAGGAATAAACAGTCCCCTTTTGTTCTACTAGAAAACTTCTTGCACCCCTCAGAGGATCTTGTGCTCCTTTTCCTAAGGCAGACCGCTGGTGAGAAGCTGACCAGGTTTCCGAAGGAAACCTCACCTGTCAGGAGAGCGCAAGTCAAATCCACTGCCAACAGAAGAAGCGTGGGTATCCTCCTGGTTCTGGTCGAAAGGCAAGCCAACCTTGCAGAGCGCAATACAGGACTGTGCTAAGCTCCTGCAATTTCTAGGGCAGGACGTATCTGGGCAACCGCTTGGGACTGCCTCCGTGTGATCCAAAATGGACTCGTCCCTCATTGCGCACAGACAAAAGGCTTTCTCGGCCTAGTCCTGGCAGAGACTGAAGAGACTGCCGCTGCCTTCCACCACCCTCCAGGCGGAGCTCTCCGGCTGCCCTCGTGTTCTTCCCCTGTCCACCCACCACCCACCCCAGCAGATGAGGTGGAAAATACACTTGGGGAAAGGAGAAGGATTTTTCAAACATACCCGCTCAGAACGTGTTCCTTCCGCGGCTGTCTCTCTGTACCCGCTGAGGTGCAGGCACCAGGCATCCTCCTTGCTCGGGAGCAAGCCAAAAACTCTGCGATCTCCGTTCCCTCAAGACCGAGAGTGACAAAGGCGCAGGGACAACCCCGATCGTGTGCCCTGCTGTGTCTACATCAGCGCTGACGATGCTTTGTGATGTCACAACAGAAAAGCAGGGCCACATTTCGAGGCAAAGTCCAGCCTGACAGGGAGCAGGTTTTGCACTCCTCTCCGCAAGGGCAGACATGCTACAAAACCAGAATGTCTCCTACCAAGGGGTCAGCTCTTTGCATTCCCACTGAGGAGTGATACATTTGGGAGCTACCAAAACCCTTTCCTAGGGCGCTGCTGCTTTTGATGCTCTGCTCAAGGAAGGCCGCCTGCGGTGACTGAGGCCAGGCACCAAGTACCTTGAGTGTTTGTCACGTGGGGGCTCAGGTCCATGCTGGTGGCTCTTTTCTTGCAGCCCGAGAAAGCCAAGGGGGCCACAGGGGCACAAGGGGCGGGTGCCTTGCACGTTCATTTCCAGTGGTTGCCACTAGTGCTCTGCACTGCAGGGGACAGTAGACGAGTTTAGAGGAGAGGAAGGGAGCATACTCGACTCTGAGCATGGTTGCTGCTACACGTGCTCTTCAGAGGCTGGAGTCCTCCCCTCTTCCCTAGTAACAGGTAGCTGCCGTTTTGTTTTTCTCCCCAAACAAACGACTAACAGAGTTGGCAAAAGCATGCTACCTTTATCCCCAAAAGGAAGCCTGTCCAATCGCAGATGAAAGGCCAGAGCTACACTGTACAAAGAAATGGCTCTGCCAGCGTGGGTGCTCTGTTGGGTGAGAGCCAGGCTTACGAGACGACAGGCGCACGTCCCCCCGCACGCCACGGCGCCATGGGGGACTGCTGCTGCACTACACGTCCAGGGGGCATGTCCTGGTTTTGGCTGGGATACAGTTAATTTTCTTCCTAGTAGCAGGCATAGTGCTGTGTTTTGGATTTAGTAGGAGAAGAACGTTGATAACACGCTGATGTTTTTAGTTGTTGCTAAGTACTGCTTATGCCCGTCAAGGACTTTTCAGCTTCCCATGCTCTGCCAGGGCCACAAGAAACTGGGAGGGGGCACAGCCAGAATAGTTGATCCAAACTGACCAAAGGGCTATTCCATACCATGTGACGTCATGCTCAGTATAGAAACTGGGGGGGGGGGGGGGGGGGGGGGGGGGTTGGCCGGGGAGCAGCGATCGCTGCTCGGGAGCTGTCTGGGTATCGGTCGGCGAGTGGTGAGCAATTGCATTGTGCATCACTTGCTTTGTATATTGTTATTATTATTATCATCATTATTATATTGTTATTATTATCATTACTATTTTACTTTATTTCAATTATTAAACTGTTCTTATCTCAACCCAGGAGTGTTTCTCACTCTTACCCCGCCAATCCTCTCCCCCATCCCATCGGGGTAGGGGGAGTGAGTGAGCGGCTGCGTGGTGCTTAGTGGCTGGCTGGGGCTAAACCACAACAGGGCAGCTCCTCTCTGGTCCTCTCTCCTCCTCTCCCCTCCTGTCATGTCCCCTCCCCTTCCCACCCCGCGCTGCGCATTCCCTTCTTCCCTTCCCCTTCCCCTTCCCCTTCCCCTTCCCCAGCAAGCCCAGAGCCCAATGCACCCTTTCTGCCCCCGGAAAGCCAGACAAGCTTTCGCATCTCACGCACCCTTGTATAATCTTAAGGCTATTGAGATGCATAAGGCCATCTGAAAAAAAGAGCTGCATCTCATTATTGTCCCATAAACCCACGTGAAAAGATGACTCGTGCTCGCTGACACGCAACACCTTCATGCAGGATCTAGTACTAACACACGGTTACTGATCATCTTACTTGCTACGTTTAAAGCAGTTTTCGCCATCCAGCTGCTCGGGTTTCACAAAGTCCTCCGAGCTGCGGTGACAGACGAGGCTGCCTGGAGGAGTGAGAAAGGAGAGCACTTTCCCCAAGCTCCTCTCGGGAACAGAGGGGAAAGCTCTGGATGACAAAGGGTGTCAGGACGCGCTCCAGGAAGAGAAGCCCAGCGCAAGAAGATCCGCGCCACCTAATTGCAAAGAAGTAATTCCAGCTCAATGACACGGGTACCCAAAACCAAAACAGCTTCCGTGGGAGTTTTAACCGCTGCAGAGCTGCAGGCCGACCACCTGACCGTCAGTGTCACAGGGCCCCAATTCCCAGCAGTTACAAAGGCCCTTTTGAAGGACTCTCATGCGTGCCACCTTCTCTGAAGAGGACCTGCTGCCTCCCTGTTGCCAGCGTTAGCAGCAGAGCCCTATGGCTCTCCAGCCCACGCTTTCCCTCCTTGTACGCAGGGGTGACTGGCCGTCAGCTGCTACTTTAACGGCTCTCTTTGCCATGCTCCTTTTCTGTCTCACTTCCTACTGTACCCGTCAGGGTGGGCTTCTTGTCATTCTAGCGTGAGCCCAGCTTCTCAGTAGGAGGACTGCACTGCTGTCCTCATGCTTACCTACTGGAGAATGTGGAGAAGAAATGATAACTAGCCAATAGTAACTCTACCCATAGCCCACAGCTCTGAAGGCATAGACCAGCCTGTACTTATATCCTGTTATCTACCTACTCTATGGTCTGTCCAGAGAGGCAAATGATGATTACCTTTAATAGAGAACGGAACTGGGGGGAAGCAGGGGGAAAGAAAAGGTGCACAAAAAGAAAAGTGTAGGCATGCAATCAAAACCAAAAGGAGCCGAGTTATCCCAAGGACCGGCTCAGCCCACCTCGCTTTGGCTGGCAGCAAGCTGTGCAGCTGGGAGGAAAAAAAGCTGATGTCCGAGTTCAGGTGCGAAAGAGCAGAAAAAGCCTGAGAGGGC
Organism: Pelecanus crispus; assembly: GCF_030463565.1. NCBI lineage: Eukaryota > Metazoa > Chordata > Aves > Pelecaniformes > Pelecanidae > Pelecanus > Pelecanus crispus. The sequence goes on along the minus strand of NC_134658.1, from coordinate 1,148,979 downwards.
TCCTTTTCACTGTCCTCCTGCCCGTGTGCGTGCCGGGACCTCCTCATTTCCCTGAAGTCCTGCCAGCCTAACGGGGACGTGGCATGTGTCCAGTCCATGTGCCACGAGGAGAAAGAGGATTGACCGTGAAGGGGGTAGCAAATAACTGCATCTGCGGTAGCAAAGGGGCAGCAGCCGTGCCTCAGCTTCGGAGCTGCCCAAAGCCGCCCCGAGCCCCAGGAGCCCCCGGCGCCTGGGTGTTTGCTTGGCCCTGAAGCCCTGCGGGGCCTGCCAGCACTGCGGAGCCCCAGGGACGGAAGCAAAGGACAGCGGTCAGCCCCTGTGCGGAGAGCGATGGCGGCTTTGCCCTTCCTTCAGGCCACAGGAGGGTGCCCTGGGCCATGCCAGGACAGGGCGTCTCTCCTCCTCACCGCCCCGGGGAAGGTGAGGCCTGAGGAAGGCCCTGGGTGCTGGGCTCAGCGCGGGCCGTGTGACCGGGGGCAGAGCCCCGTCTTCCTGCCGGGTGCCGGCCTGGCCGACGCAAGCGGCTCCCGTCACGCAGCTCCTCCTGCCCCGGGCTGCGGCTGGCAGCACAGACAGACCCGCATTTTGGGAAAGACTTGCTGTTCCAGAACCAATCCAGGGCAGCTCCCCTTCCTTCCTCTTCCCTCCCCTTCCCCGCCTTTCCCCCCGCTCCCTCCCTGAGCAGGCCCAGACCCCATGTGTGGACTGAGGGACGGCAGAGCTGTGCACAGCCCTTGTGCTGCTGCGAGAGCAGCTCCAGGTGCAACGGCCCTTCTTGCAGGCTGTCTCTGCGCAGGCCCAGTGCCCCAGCTGGCCGAGGAGCGAGCTGCGGTGCTCACAGTTGATCCTTAGCCGCCTCCCGCGTAAGACAACTGTACCTTGCTTTAATCTTTCGTGTCTAGGACTGTGTAGGCAGCAAGTGTGTGGATGTCAGGCTTTCTGCCACGTACTCCGGAAGCCTCCGGTAAGCTCGGGGGTCGAGAGAGGGACAGGGAGCTCTCTTAGCAGTTAGCATCACAGGCAAAGCAGGGTCGAACTCGACTTGGTGAAAATTAATGGAGTTTATTGCCAGGCGAAACTGACGCCCGTCCCCCGTCTTTGAGAGGATCACCGTGCACCCTGAATCGATAGAGGCAGGTGTAGGCCGGGTGGCCCCAGTTGCTCAGCACTTGCAGCCTTACGTAATTCGCAAAACCAGAGAGCTCCTTCTGAAATGAGAAGAAGAAATGAGTTGCCTTTTCCTCTCTAGCATTTGACTACTGACAGAGTAGTGCCGCAGCGAGGGACTCGTTCAACAGCTTACTTCTGGCTGCCCTGCGAGGCCTTTTTGACCTCTCGTGGTCAGGAGGTTCTTCTCCTGCTCTACCTCATTTGGCCATGAGAATAGTCAAGGAAGAAGCAGCTACCAGAAGCAGCTTCGGCAAATAGGTTGGCAAGGTCTTCTTGCCTGCTTTGAGGCGTGTGCTTCCGCAGTCAGAAGACCCAGTGGTGCTAGTGCCTTCTCTAGAAAGCCACCGGAACAGAATGGCCTCCCTGTCACCACGCGCTACCAGCAACAACAGAATCCCCAGCAAGCCCAGTATTTCTCGTCTTTAACTAGCAGGCCAGTAGCAGCGCATATGACGGGATGCGGCCACTTGGATGCGCTTGGCGTCCAGGCAGCCAAGCCGCTTTCAGCTTCAACCGCGGCGCTTGTAAGCGCTGAAGCTTAAACCCAAAACGCAAGAGAAGAACAACATCAGTGCGGGCGTACGCCGTCAGGAAGTTAAAGCAGAAGAAAGGCCGGCGTGGCACGTGCTCAAGGAGAGGGCTGCCTGTAGCCCTTTGGCAGGGAAGCTTCTGCCCAGCCAACCGCATTTCTCCTCCTCTCCTCCAATTCTCCTCCCTCTTTGCTCCCGTACCTTCAGCTGGAAGGTCTGCCTGGGATTCAGCACCGCCTGGAAAGTGAACTGTCCCAGGAACGTTCCCTGCTCCTCATGTTCTTCCTTCAGGCCCTAGAGAAAGAGAGGGGTGGAGAAAACAAGAGCGCCTGGTACACCGTGGGAAGACTTACCTTCAGTCAGTGAAGTACTGCTTTATTTCAGCTACGTAGTCCAAGGACGAGGAGCACAAGGAGAAGACAAGAAGCTGCAGCGGGGGAGCACGCCACGCTTGCCTACTCTACGAGTCTCAGCTGAGAGTCAGAGAAGGAGCAGACGTTCCCAGTGAGTGCGGGGTAACCTGAGGATCACGAATGCCCACTGGGATTGGAAGCCAAGAAGGTCTAGGACCGTGCACCGTGGCCAGCTCCTTTTCCCTGTGGCTCCTGGGGTTGCACCTTGCCCCAGGAGCTTCCTTTTGAGCGGTACATTGGATAAGAGAGGAATACAACTCCAAGGAGCTTGTTTCTTCTGCGAGGCAGGGGAAAGCGCAGGCCGCTGGACTCTCTGACCTGTATTCCCTCCCGGCTTAGAAAAATGCTATGCAACCCCCTGCCCCCGACTCTAGAGAAATCACTTACGTAGACAGCAAAGTCCTTTGGGGCCCTGGAGATACTGTCTCCATGGAACGCTGTCCCTGAAACGTGGTCCATGGTGACTGCCCTGGGAATGATTGGCTCAGACAGCTTGACGAAGACGTGTCCCTGACTTCCTGGGAAGGGCCAGCAGTTTCCCGGATGATTTTCAGGCTGAAAGGAGAAGAAGAAACCATGTTCACGTGGAGAAGGGTGCCCTGGCTCTCATTCCTGCCGCGCGCATCAGAAGATTAAGAACCGATGTGGCCAAGCAGTTCTGCTCGGAACCACAGCCAATGCCTTCGGTCGGACCCTGTGGGTACGGAACAGAGAAGCAGTCACGAGAATTCACGCGTCACGAGACCCCTTCAGCGCAGAAGCACTGGATTGCTTCTTGCAGGGACTGCAGGGAGCTGGCTGCGCTACTTGTAGAAGCTCTCCGGCCTCTCCCGGTCCGGAGCAACTCGCCAAGAACAAGCAAGGGACGGTGCGGCTGAAAGGCACCCGCCCAGGGCAGGTGGCAACTAAGGGCCCCACCTGGACGAGCCTTTCCCGTAAGGGAACGCAATCGCTCCCTCTCATCCAGTCCCACCTCCTTCCACGGGCAGCAGCCAACTCTTGCACTTGTGCAGGCAGCTCCGGAGCAGTGCCTGCATGGCTTGCAAGCACAACGTGGGGCCGGCCCTCCAGCAGTGCAGGCTCTCAGAGCCCGCTTGTGCTCCCTAAGAGCCCTGGCGAGCTCACACCCCAGACCTCTGCAGGCACCTTTCCCATTCTCCTTCTGTGCCGCGCCTGACAGTTTTCACGGTGCCTGGGAAGACAAAGACTGCAGGGCCAAGGTAGCCTGTTAAAAGCTCGCGCAGATGACCTGGGGCACTCCGGGAGAGGAAATAGCAGGGAGACACAGGAGGCGAGTAGGTCCATGCAAGAAGGCAGGAAAAGAAAGCTTTGAGGAGCAAAGACAAGGGTAAAGGCAGCTCTCAGCAGCGTGTTTGGTTCCCGCTGCCTCCCCACTCCCCGCCGCCCCCGCCCTTTGCTCTTCCGTTTCTCGGTGCTCCTACCTCAAGAATAAGCTCAGGAGACCTCATGTGATCCAGCACCGGCAGGGAATAGAAAAAGACTTTTCCTTTGGTAGTCCTGAAGGACGGCGAAGTCCTTGAATGAACGACAGCAGCCCCTGGAAATTAAAAGACGAGCACGATCAGCGAGCAATGTCATAAGGAATATTGATTGCCCTGTTGACTTGCAAAAAGGCTTCTAAGTAGTCATCCGTCTCCTACAGTGGGATGCCCCTCTTTCCTACTGGCACGATGCCTCCGAGCAGGGACTCATGAAACTGTCGTAAGGGGCCGTGGAGAAAGACAGGAACGTGAGCTAGGCTTTCTGCTCCTCAGATGTGGTCTGGCCCGTTCCCAACTCTGTCAGTGGGTACATTTTTAGGGCACGAGGTGGCCCTTGACTTGTCGCCCCTCCTCTCCTACCACTGGGCGCGTTCAAATGCCTGTCTTGTCAAGCTGGACCGGAAGCGCTTTGGAACTGGTTGCTTTGTACAATGTCACGGCACCTGATGATTTGAGGGCATAGTCAGGCATGGGGACTTGGTTTTCTTCCAGCTTCTTCAAGACTTGATTGATTATCTCTTGAACAGCCTGGGAAGGAAGACAAAGGAGAGCACCTGTTAGAAGGAAAAGGAACGGGGCCAGCAGCTCCCCTGCAAGGCCAGCCAAGGTGAGCTGGGGCAAGGTTAAACTCACACGGAAGGAACGCCGGCACTGCCCGGCAACCTGCCAGGTTTGCTCTACTCTGATTGACCGGTGTCAGAATGGAGGGGCTGCTCACTCCGATGCTCTGAAAGCTGAAGTTGCGGGAAGGGGCTTTTCCTGTGGAGGTGCCCCATGCCAGGCAGCACGGACGGACAAGCCTTCTGGGCCTGAGGTGGGACTGGGGGAACTATGGACTGCTGGGACCATTCTTTCTTTCTTTCCGGTCCTCCCTTGAGGAGGGCCCGAGATCTGGACGGAGAGGAAGGTACGACTAAGACAACTGTCATTCCTGTCACGGCGCTCTCTTCCCCCATAAGGACGTGTGGAGCAGCAGGAAAAGGGAGCGTGGCAATGCACAGCACTTGTTGCAGCAGCGCCAGCCTTTTGGCTGGCTATGACGGGGAACTGTAGTAGGATACATGGCGGAGGGAGGAACGAAACCTCTGAGTAGAGCCTTCTGCAGTGTGCCCTTACCCATCCGGTAAAGCCTGGGAGCTTAGCCTGCTTCAAGGCTTCGTGGAGAGCTCGCTCGGCGACATCCTTTACGCTCCACCGCAGGTGATAAAGCTCTTCCTGGAGCTTACGTAGCTGCTCTTGCAGGCTCAGGGTATTGCTAAGCGCTTCTCCGAACTCGTCCCCTGCTGGCCTACAAGAAGTGAGCAACGGAGAGACTGTAAGTGTTGTGGCTGGCCTCTCGGACGCCGTGGGGACATGAGCGACGCAAGAAGCCTGGCTCTGGATGACTGGCCGGCTAACCACGCCTTAAGCGGTTGGGAGAGTTAGTTCCGACGTTCTCAGAGCTTCAGGCTGAGAAGCTGCTTCCCTGGCTGCCTGGGTACATTTTGGGGAACTGCTGAACGTCTCAAACGCCCAAAGCCATCTTTTTCCCTATTACAAGGCGGCAACGCGTCATCAAAGCCATGCAAGAGCAGAGCTGAAGGGGTGCAGGTGGCAGTTCCTATAGAAAACACCAACAGAAAGAGGAGGTGCGCGGTTTTTTCCTTTCAGAAGAGGTCTCGAGGCAGGCTGCTGCGAGTTAAGAGGTAGCCAACAGGGGCATAGCATGCCGATCCCACGTCTGTTTGCCCAGTCTAGTCTCCCAATTCCTGCTACGCATGCGGCTCAGGCGTAAACAGGGGAGGCCCGCAAGACGCACAAAGAGCAAGGGAAAGCGGTTGCCGTTGCCAAATGCCGCTTCTCAACAGCAGCTCTCTCCCCAGTGTTGCTCTTTGTTCCCCTCCCTGAACCCGGGTCCTACCGAAGCACCCTGCCCCGCTTCCTTCCTTCTCCTTCCCTGCCTTAGGGATAGCCTAGTGAGACACGATCTAAGGGAGGCTGGGGAGAGCTCTCCTGGATCAGCCCTAGAGCCCTCCGCCCCGGTTGTCTTTGCTGTGCTTGGCTGCCAGTATCTCAGCTCTCTGTGTTTTCCTCCACCTCTCTCCTGCTGCTCCCTCTTCTCCTTTCTTAGCATAACACGTCCCTTGCCTCGGCTAGCCTCTTCCGCTTGCTCGAGAAACACGCTTCTGTCCTCCCTCTCCGCTTGACGGTGGCAGCTGCAAGGCTGCCCTCAGTCCTTGAACCGTGCCCCCCTGCAAAGCTCTTCATGGGCAACTGCTGCTACGCTGACCTCAGCCTGAGAGAAGACGCTCTTTTTTCCCTTGGCCTCTCCTCTCCTTTGAGGGGGCAATGCTGCTTGCAGGGGCTTTCTATTGCAGCCTAGCAATGGAAAGCCGCAGAGGTGTCTCCTAGCAGCTACTCCCAAGCATCGAGGGAGAGAAACGGGTGCAGGGTGGAGAAGGCTACCGTAGTTCCCCTTCTCAGGTGTTAGAAAGGTGGAGCTGCAAACAGCCCAGCTCAAGCAAAAGGGTGGCCCCAGTCCTCTGACGGAAGCGGGGAGCTGTAGCTGACCCTTTGGCAGAAGGGAAGAAAGGGCAATGGGAGAATCTCAGGCAGCTGTGCCAGGTGAAGTTTGTGTGAGACAGGGCATAAACAATGTCCTGTTGGGGCCGAGGGGCAGCGCTCCTCTAAAGAGCCCTCTAGTCAAGGGGAAATGTTTTTTTACCTCCGAGTCTTCCAGTCCCCTCCAGGGAGGTGCAAGCGCTCCTGGAACGACAATGAAGGCAACAGTCATTCCAAATAGAAACAGGCCTTCTGCAGAAAGAAAGGCAGCGCACAACGACAGTCTCTGTACAGCCACGGGAAACAGAGAGTTACAGACGGCATGGCTATTCGTGCTCGGGTGCTCCCGTAGCGTACACTCTGAAAACACCACCGTGGACCGGCGGGCAAGACAGAAGACCATTGACATTGGGCATTGTCTTCTTCCAGACAGCTTCCCCTCTTTGACTGGGGCACGGCTTCCAGCTAAACACCATCTTTCCTACAAAGCCTTCTACCATTTGTCAGGCATTCATTCATTCCATAGGTCGAGAGGTGCATGCAACCTCTCTTACCTACTCCTTCGGTTTCCCAGTCTTCCTAGGCAGCTGGACTACTGTCGGGCAGGTTCCTGCTACACTTCCAAGGGTGGCTTGATTACAGGTCCTTTCTTGATACCACCCTGGGAAGTGCCATTGCTACGGAGCTGCTTGCTGAACTACGCGCCCACAAGCGAATTTCTGAAGTGCTTGGCACGTTGAAGGCTGGGGCAGCAGGACTCTACTAGCCGTGATCAAAACCAAGGGACTCAAGTCTTGGCATGCAAGCCAGTGCTTTGCTGAAACCTACGCAGGCCCAAATCTGCCTCACCATTGTTCCTTATCAGCTGCGTGCAATGCCACGAGCTGCAGAGACACTGGGGTTCGGTCCACTTGGCCTTCACCTGAATGACCTGCCAGGGTGGCTACTGTACCTAGCCCGAGCCACAGGCTTTTTTAATCAGTGGCACTTTATGCCCTGGACTTACGCTGCCAGTACCAGTCTTGATCTGAAGAAACCTAGGGGTCACCTGCTGTTGGAGCGGCTGAATAGAGGAGGAGACGTAGGCCCAGCATACTGCTGCGGTCCTCCAGAGGCTTTTTTCGCCAAGCTGTCCCACGCGGTAAACACCTGCCAGTCATACACAAAAGCTCTCGTTACGCTTAGAACTTGGTCTAAGGCGGGGTTATGCCTCGCGCTGCCCGCTCCCCTTTCCGTGTCCCTCCCAGGTGCCATAGCTGTCTCTCCTCTTGTCGTCTTTGCAAGAGGTCGTGATGGCGTAGGGGCTGTGCAACAGACGGCCCTTCCCTCCCCTGGAGTATGCTCCTTGTCCTGCAGAAGCTTCTCAACGTCCTGGGGCAGGCGAGGTTAGCCACTGCCTCTCCCTCAGCTTAAGAGAAGAACTGGCTTAGCCCTCCCGGGGAAGGCAAGTCACCCCTTCGTCGCCCGCACACCCGTTCCTCTGAAGCAGGCGCGACTGACACAGCTCTGTCGGGGACTTTCAGCTCTTTAGCTGGGCTCCTCTGGTCACAGCAGGGGAAACGGCCCAGGGCAGAATGGAGGCCTGGGCACCTCCTAAAGCGCCATCCTCAGGCCTGAGCTCTACAGAGACTCACCGAAAGAGAGCAGACTGACAAGCAGCGCCACGGTCACCATCTTCAGAGCCTTCGTCTTCCTACGGAGCAGTAAGGAGGAAAAGGATGGTGAAGCTGGCGCTACCCGTGCGGTTCAGCAGCAGACTCGAGAGCATCAGTAGGGACTGCAGGTCTTGAACCTGGCATTCCTGGCGGGAGGATTGGCTTGGTCCCGCACAAGCTCGAGTCAGGTTCAGCCTGTACCCCTACAGTTCAACAGCCTGCAAGGCAGGGGGGTCGTGTGTCTCCCCTCTAGCAGCATTTCTTTAGCAGCTGGCTTATCACTGGCCCTTTTCTTCGCATAAATGCAGACAAATGCAGACCGGGTAAAAAGGAGAGGGAGAAAAGGAGAGGCAGGGAGGGAGGGAGGGTTGAACGTCAAGGCATGCTGGTAATCCATGGGGAACCAAGGAAACGCCAGAGAAAGACCCTGGTGGCTAGGCCCTGCTCCCCTGAAGCCTGATCGGCCAAGAGACAGCACACACCACTCTGCAAGACGGAAACTCCTCCCGCCTGTTCTAGGAGGCTCTCGAAAGGCTTACGGCGTACCCATCAGGAATAAACAGTCCCCTTTTGTTCTACTAGAAAACTTCTTGCACCCCTCAGAGGATCTTGTGCTCCTTTTCCTAAGGCAGACCGCTGGTGAGAAGCTGACCAGGTTTCCGAAGGAAACCTCACCTGTCAGGAGAGCGCAAGTCAAATCCACTGCCAACAGAAGAAGCGTGGGTATCCTCCTGGTTCTGGTCGAAAGGCAAGCCAACCTTGCAGAGCGCAATACAGGACTGTGCTAAGCTCCTGCAATTTCTAGGGCAGGACATATCTGGGCAACCGCTTGGGACTGCCTCCGTGTGATCCAAAATGGACTCGTCCCTCATTGCGCACAGACAAAAGGCTTTCTCGGCCTAGTCCTGGCAGAGACTGAAGAGACTGCCGCTGCCTTCCACCACCCTCCAGGCGGAGCTCTCCGGCTGCCCTCGTGTTCTTCCCCTGTCCACCCACCACCCACCCCAGCAGATGAGGTGGAAAATACACTTGGGGAAAGGAGAAGGATTTTTCAAACATACCCGCTCAGAACGTGTTCCTTCCGCGGCTGTCTCTCTGTACCCGCTGAGGTGCAGGCACCAGGCATCCTCCTTGCTCGGGAGCAAGCCAAAAACTCTGCGATCTCCGTTCCCTCAAGACCGAGAGTGACAAAGGCGCAGGGACAACCCCGATCGTGTGCCCTGCTGTGTCTACATCAGCGCTGACGATGCTTTGTGATGTCACAACAGAAAAGCAGGGCCACATTTCGAGGCAAAGTCCAGCCTGACAGGGAGCAGGTTTTGCACTCCTCTCCGCAAGGGCAGACATGCTACAAAACCAGAATGTCTCCTACCAAGGGGTCAGCTCTTTGCATTCCCACTGAGGAGTGATACATTTGGGAGCTACCAAAACCCTTTCCTAGCGCGCTGCTGCTTTTGATGCTCTGCTCAAGGAAGGCCGCCTGCGGTGACTGAGGCCAGGCACCAAGTACCTTGAGTGTTTGTCACGTGGGGGCTCAGGTCCATGCTGGTGGCTCTTTTCTTGCAGCCCGAGAAAGCCAAGGGGGCCACAGGGGCACAAGGGGCGGGTGCCTTGCACGTTCATTTCCAGTGGTTGCCACTAGTGCTCTGCACTGCAGGGGACAGTAGACGAGTTTAGAGGAGAGGAAGGGAGCATACTCGACTCTGAGCATGGTTGCTGCTACACGTGCTCTTCAGAGGCTGGAGTCCTCCCCTCTTCCCTAGTAACAGGTAGCTGCCGTTTTGTTTTTCTCCCCAAACAAACGACTAACAGAGTTGGCAAAAGCATGCTACCTTTATCCCCAAAAGGAAGCCTGTCCAATCGCAGATGAAAGGCCAGAGCTACACTGTACAAAGAAATGGCTCTGCCAGCGTGGGTGCTCTGTTGGGTGAGAGCCAGGCTTACGAGACGACAGGCGCACGTCCCCCCGCACGCCACGGCGCCATGGGGGACTGCTGCTGCACTACACGTCCAGGGGGCATGTCCTGGTTTTGGCTGGGATACAGTTAATTTTCTTCCTAGTAGCAGGCATAGTGCTGTGTTTTGGATTTAGTAGGAGAAGAACGTTGATAACACGCTGATGTTTTTAGTTGTTGCTAAGTACTGCTTATGCCCGTCAAGGACTTTTCAGCTTCCCATGCTCTGCCAGGGCCACAAGAAACTGGGAGGGGGCACAGCCAGAATAGTTGATCCAAACTGACCAAAGGGCTATTCCCTTTGGAATATGGAGATGCCCCATGCCAGGCAGCACGGACAGACACACAGACTACATGGCCATACCATACTTTTGGTTATGCATACATACCCCGCAGTGCATGTCGGCGATCTGGTCTGTTGAGAACTACTCAGAGGGACCCTTCCTCACCTGGAGAGGCTATCTGTCTCTTGCCTGCAGCTGGGGGTAGCTTCCAGCCAGATCCCCTTCGTGTCCCTTTACAGCCGCTTTACCTTTTTCCGATCTTTTCAACTTCAGCCTGAGCCAGTGTTGTGGTTTATCCTGGCAGGCAGGTTGTCATGGTTTGGCCCCAGCCAGCAACTGAGCACCACACAGCTGTTCGCTCACTCTCCCTACCCCAGTGGGATGGGGGAGACAATCGGAGGAGTAAGAGTGAGAAACACTCCTGGGTTGAGATAAGAACAGTTTAATAATTGAAATAAAGTAAAATAGTAATGATAATAATAACAATATAACCATGATAATAATAATAATAATAGTTTACAAACCAAGTGATGCACAATGCAATTGCTCACCACCTGCTTACCAATACCCAGACAGTTCCCGAGCAGCGATCGCTGCTCCCCAGCCAACCCCCTCCAGTTTATATACTGCCCATGACGTCGTATGGTATGGAATAGCCCTTTGGTCAGTTTGCATCAACTATTCTGGCTGTGCCCCCTCCCAGTTTCTTGTGGCCCTGGCAGAGCATGGGAAGCTGAAAAGTCCTTGACAGGCATAAGCAGTACTTAGCAACAACTAAAAACATCAGCGTGTTATCAACGTTCTTCTCCTACTAAATCCAAAACACAGCACTATGCCTGCTACTAGGAAGAAAATTCGCTCTTAACCAGCTGAAACCAGGACACAGCTAAACACCACACAGCTGTTCGCTCACTCCTCTGCCCCGTTGTGATGGGGGAGAGAATTGGGAAAAAAAAAAAGGTAAGATTCGTGGGTTGAGATAATGACAGTTTCATAGGACAGATATATATATATGATACTAATGATACTAATGATAACAATGATAAAAGAATATGCAAAAGAAGTGATGCACAGGCCGACCAATTCCCAGCCAGTTCCCAAGCAGCAGCCCCCCGGCCACCTTTGCCCTAGTCTATATACTGAACATGTTGTCCTATGGTATGGTATACCCCTTTGGCCAGTTTGGGTCAGCTGTCCTGGCCGTGTCCCTTCCCAGCTTCTTGTGCATCTACAGCCTTCTCAGTCGGCAGAGCATGAGAAGCTGAAAAGTCCTTGATTTAGTGTAAGGACTACTTAGCAACAACTAAAACTTCACTGTGTTATCCACATTATTCTCATACTGAATCCAAAGCACAGTACTATACCAGCTACTAGGAAAAAATTAACTCTATCCCAGCCCAAAGCAGGGCAGCCAGATGCTCCCTCCCTTTTGGGGCAGGAGCGGAAAACCAAGCCCTCAGCGTGGCCTCTGGGAGAGGGAAAGTAGCGTGATTACCGCAGCCAGCCCCAGGCGGGAGCCCCTCCTGCAGGAGCTCCTGCAGACACCACTCCTTCCCCGCGCTGGTGCTGATGGCACCTGCGGTAACAGAGGATCGAGCACACCTGAGGCCCAGCTCGCTGCTGCCAGGACAGGCCGTGGGGTGGCCTGAGGCTGCAGGACAGGCCTCAGGGGAGGTGCTGGGGCCGAGGCAGCTGCAGGGGGTGAGCAGAACTGGAGCAGCTCAGGGGGGTCTGGGAGTCGGGGTGCCTGGTGCCTGTGCCTGGGGGAGGGGTGGGGGGGGTGGGGTCTGTCTCCATCTCCTCTCACTCTCGGGGCTGCCCCAGCCGGGCCCAGCTCCAGCTTGGAGCTCCCCTACCACCACCCCCGGGGGGCTAGTGGGCAGGAGACACCCCCACGCCCACCCAAGGGCCTCACTTGCCTCACAGACAGCCCCAGCCCCTCACCTCAGCCGGGCCGCAGCTGCAGCACAGACTGCGCTTTCGGACACCAACATGGCTGCCAGGCAGCTGGGGTGGGGAAATGGCAGCTCCCAGCATGCCCCTGGAACCAACATGGCTGCCCAGCAGCCCCGTGCCCCAGGACTACAGCTGCCAGCGTGCCGTGGGGCGCTCCGTCCTGCTGTCTGACCCTGCGGGGACACCGTCCATTGGCCCAGCCCCGCAGCCCCATGGCTGCCTCCGCGGGGCTGCCCCAGCCCCGCCCCGGAGCCCCGGTGGAGCCGGGAGGAGGAGGAGGAGAGAGGGAACGAGTGGCAGAGAGTGGTGGCGCAGGGCAGTGGGGATGGACAGAGGGATGAGGAGAACAGGTGAGGAGCCTGGGCAGGGAGTGGAAGAAGGAAAAACACTGGTGAGGAGCCGGCACAGGGATACAGCAGGAAAGAGATGGAGGGGAAGGGGGCCAGAGAGGTGCAGGAAGGAAAATAGCTCTAAGCAGCAGGACAGAGGGACAGAGAGAGAAGAAGAAGGGCAGGAAGGACGATAGAGGGACAGACAGACATGGGCAGGATGAGGGGGAGAGAGAGAAAAGGCAGCAGGAGAGCTGGGTAAGAGAGAAGTAGGCTGGAAGGGAAAAAGGAAAAAAAAGGTGACCATGGGCACTTGTTACCAAGTACGTTTATTTGTAATTTCTCATTGTATGTTGCTGTATGTGTGCCTTGGAACTTTTAGCTCTCAATACTTCCTCCTCTCCTCCCCCTCTTCCTCCTTCTGATCGTCTTCCTCCACCTCCTGTTCCTACTCTTTTGATTGTCATTCTTTTACCCTTCTTCTCCTCTTCTCTTTTACCCTTCTTCTCCTCCTTCTCTCTGTCCTCCTGTTTGTCGTTGCTGTAGTTGTCCTCATCCTCCTCCTCTTCCTTCCACTCCTCCTCCACAACTTCATCGTAATCCTTCTTCTCCTGTTAGTCATCCTTATTCTCCTGTTCATCCTCTTGCACATCTTCTTCTTGTCTCTTCTCCTCCTTCTTCTCTTTCTCCCCCCCCTCCTCCACCTCCTCCTCTTTGTTCTGTTCATCCTGTATGTCATCCTCCCTTCTCTTTGTCTTCCTCCTCCTCATCTTCCCATTCCTCTTCATTCTCCTCCTTTTCCTTCCCCCTCCTCCTCCTCCTCCTCCTGCCCCTCTACCTCCTCCTTCTCATCCTACTCCTCTTCCTCCTCTTTTTCCCCTCTTCTTTCTCATGTTTGTTCTCCTTCTCCTGTTCTGTGTCTTGTTCCTCTGTTTTCTGTTCCTCCTCCTGCTCATCCTTCTTGTCTTCCTATTCCTCCTGCTCCTGGTGCCACCTGTTCCTCTTCTGACTGTTCCCTGTGTTCTTCTTCCACCTCTTCTTCTCCTCCTCGTGACTGATCTGTTTCACTTAAGTAAACTTGCTCTTCAAAGTGTCTAGAGTGTTCTTTCTTAGAAACTGAAGCACTCCATCTGGTACCTATTTGCAAGACTAGGGATATATGGGTTGGCTAAAGTTACCTTTGTATTGTGATGGTTGATTATTTAAGAACAGAAGGCTGTAGTACAGTGGACAACACAATCTAATTTGTTTGAACATAGACTGTGTAAATTGTGTAAACGTACCTGATTGTTTATAGGAATATGCCAGTGTGTATGTGTGGCATATTAGCAGATGTGGCCTTCTGAAACTGCTGCAATGCCATGTTTTGCTATGGAACTGCTGGCGTTTTGCGCTCAACAATGTGTAACTTTGGGAAAGCACTAGTGACTGCACTTTGTGAAAAGGCATAGTGCTAGCCAATTATATGACTAGCCTTTTGAGTTACAAAGATTAGAGAAGACAGGGCCTAATGGAGAAGAGCTACTTCTTTCTTGTGAAAATAAAGGCTGGACTTCATTTCCAAGAAAGAGAAATCTCTTCCCACTCGTAACTTCTTCCCTCACTCACTGCAGAAATTACATTGGGTACATTTGGCCAAAAAAACTAGCGTAGCTTGAGTCCACTTGGAAGAAAATGGGATTGGTTACCCAAGTCTTTATGTAAGGTGCAAACAGAGCCTAAGGTTTTGGGTGCCCAAGAATGCTCTTTTCAAGCAGGTTAACAGGCACACAAACACTATGTAGGGGTGTAAGTACTCCCCAGAACATCTTCAGGACAACTCTTTTATATAAGTAGCTGGTTTTGTGCAACCTGAGCTGGCGTTGTGCTGCTCTTTACGGGACTGGGTGAGTGGTGTAGTCTTTGGCTGTGTGGACTTAACTGTGTTTCTCATGTGTGTGTCAAATCATTACCTGTTAAACAGACTGCCAGTCTGGCTGAAGCTGATTCTTCCGAAGAAGATAAAATAAAAGCGATGATGATACAGTCTTGCCAGGAGCATGATCCAATCAAGTAAGTGTTGATAATGTCAAATCTGTTCTTTGAAGATGATGGAAAAACTGCAGAGATGCTTGTTTGAACAAGAGACACACCTTTCCATACCTTTTTCTTTTTTTCCAAAAAAACTTTCAGTTACATGAAGAAACCCTTGGGTCCACCTCCGCCATCATACACTTGCTTTCGTTGCGGAAAACCTGGCCACTATAGAAAGAACTGCCCAACAAATGGGGTAAGACTGTGGGGGACTGCCAGCATTAGGTAGTTTGTAATTGGTTTTACCTTGGCAGAAATACAGAAACACTCCTGTTAAGAACTGTTTCTCTTGAGGTGAAATACAGAGGTTACATGGCAATGTTGCAAAGCCCTTTAAAATTCCAGGGAAACCTGCAAATATAAATGTAAATTTTTCTCTTTTTTAGGTCATAGACATTAAATATGTCCATAGATCTTTCTCTGTGAACTTTCACACACATTTTTATATATTTCAATATCACTGGAAATTTTTCTGGGTTTAACCCTTTTTAATGACTGCTTTTAGACAGTTTTTAGGATTCTGTATAAAACAAGATGTTTCTGTTGACCTCTTCTTGTGAATATGTGCGTGCTTTAATTACACAAGCCTGTGGCTGAGTATTCATGCCATTTAACGTTAGTCACTGAATGTACATGCATGAGGTATGAATTCAACCTTCATATAGAGAGGTATAGAGTGATTCAGAGCACCGAACTGAGCTCTCATGCTGAATTGCGCTTGAGAGGAGGAGCAGGTTTGTGTCTGTTCTCTGAGTGGATGGAGAGCGCAGGGATATTTCACCTTTAAGGAACCTGAAGTTAAGCCAAAGAATGTCGAATAAGTTCAAAATATTGCTCAAGGCTTTGGAAATGTCCTGGCTCTGTTCTTTTAGGAAAATAAGTCTTTTAGTCGAGCAACCCTTATGCTAGGTAAAAGGAGAGGATTAAAGGCTTTTGCGGCTTAAAATAATGATTGAAATGTCATTTTAAGTGTGGGACTTAAGGTGAGGTATGTCTCCATTTCTTTTCTTAACAGGACAAAAAATTTGAGTCTGTTCCCAGAGTTAAAAAGAGCACAGGAATTCCCAGGAGTTTCATGATGGAGGTGAAAGATCCCAATACCAAGGGTGCTATGATGACAAAGACTGGAAAATTATGCAATACCAACTATTAATGTGTAGGCAGGCAATTAATTGGACTGACCAAAAAGTGAACGAGAGGAGCCATGCATAAATGTCTGAGTGGCAATGCAACCAAGTTGGCCAGCATCTGGAATAATGGGGGGAGGAAGCATTGTCATTGTAGTTTACCCTTAAAATCTGTGATACTTTCTAAGATTAAAATAGGGTGGTCCTACTGTTCATACCCCTGCAAGTTGGTTAAACTTGTGGTTTGCTAAGAATCTGTATTTCTGCAAAACATTTCAGTAGTGTTTACAGTGGAGTCATTCTCTTTGAACACCCATTTTGCTTCTGGTTTATGCTTCAAAGGCTTCCTGCAAAACTTAACAAATAGCTGTTGGACTGAGATTTCCTCCCCCTCTGACTTTTACTAAATCCCATGTGTGAAACAGACTGAAGTTTTTCTGTTGCTATAAACTAAGAAAACACTACTGTGTGCTGACAAGAGTGGCCATTTTAAAATGCACTTGGTAGCGTTTCTGTTTTTCTCTTGTGGATCTCCTTTGGTAGAAGCTGTAACACACAATTCTTCCATAAAGCAAACGTAATTACTTGGAGACTAACTTTACCCTGAGCCTGCAATTTACACTTACCCTCTGGCAAAGGAGAGGAGGGATTCATTTCACCTGATTTCTAGCTGTAAAAAAAATATTTCTCTAGTCTGAGCTACTTTCTTAGTTGACCCAATGAATGGGAGAGTTCTGCAGAAGGAACATTGTTCCCCCCTCCCTCTTCTAGTTCTGTGGCTATAGAAAAGTAGTACAAACTAAATGCCCATGTATTAGAAGGCTAATAGGGAGTGAGAAGGATTCCATCTATTCTCTTCCTTTGATAAAATCCAAAGCTTGGAAAAGTTTCCCTTTACCCATCTTTAACTTTTTTTTTTCCTTCCCCACCCCACCTCCAGGGAAGCTTATGCTAGAGGAGAGAAGGAAAAGCCACTGAACAGACTATACCTCAAGGGGAAGGAGAAAGGCGGTATTTTAACAGATACACACACGTTCCACCATATGATAGGGAAGCTTACTATGGCATATCTGTTGACTGGAGATCCATTTGAAAAGGAAAGATACCACGCATGGGAAAGGAACTATTGAGAATGGTATGAAAAGTTTTACAAGGGCTGTGCTGTTAAAAGGGACTTTCTGTTCATGCTCCCAAGCAGAGAGCTTGTGAGAAACGAGCCTATGCCAGCACATTCTATTGCTTTCAAACCAGTATCTGAAAAGGAGAAAAAAGAGAAGGATAAGCCAATAGCAAAAAGCGACAAGACAAAGCAGAAAGTAGAAGTGGCTGTTCCTCTGAAAAACAACAACATAGCAAAACCAGCTAAAGCTTCCCAGAAGTGGACACCAATCATGAAGAATCTGCTCAAATGGAACCTGCTGTGAAAAAAGCAAAGAAGGAGTAGCCAAAGACCGGGTTAGCTCAGTTGGTTAGAGCATGGTGCTAATAACGCCAAGTTCACAGGTTCAATCCCTGCTTACTGCAGGGGGGGTTGGGCTCGATGATCTCTCAAGGTGCCTTCCAACCTAAAGCATTCTATGATTCTATGATGATCTTCCTCTTAAAAGGCTGAGAATATTTTGGTATTTTCCCATAAAGAGTAGTTCCCACTTTGGGAAGATAGAAGGGGAGTACCTTTTTTGGGGGGGGGAGGGGGTTGCAGAAGCCATTCTGAAACATGGACAGTTGCATGGCTATTTTTCACTTTGTTTACTAGCATGTGTATAAACATAAATCACATGTTCATAAATAAACATTCTTTTAGCTTTGTGTATTCCTTGGCACATCTGTATTACATTTCTAAATAGTATCTTATAATAAATAGTAAGTGAACATAGAAGTCTCAAAAAAAATTAAGGAAGAATCCTGGAGTAGGAGGGAAGACTTAGTGTTAGTTAGAACCATTTCAAGTAAATGAAAGAGAAAGCAAATTCATTCCCTTCTTGTTTGCTCCAACTGCACCTGATTTGGGGTGTGGGTGGCTGTCATGAGGGTGGAAGCCTTGCATTTCTCTTTACAAGTCCTCTCTCTCTCCCCCTGTAAAAGCACTGCAGTCTCAGGTGCTTCTAGTCTTGGAGACACAATTAGCTTCATTCTTAAAGCTAACTCAGGTCTTGGTCTATAGAGCGGGGTTTTGGTTTGTGTTTGTGGGGGTTTTTTTATACACACATCTGTATGAATTTCAAAGCAGAACCTGGATCTTAGTGTGGCAGGAATAAATTACTGGAAAGCTTGCCAATTCTTGTTGAACAGTAAAGCAGCAAAATTAAAATTAGTTAAGATTTTTTTTAAAAAAAGACTCACAAAAGCTTATACTTTGAGTATTTCTTCATTGTCTTGCTCTTCTGTTAGCTGTCATTCTACACCTGCAAATTTGTGCTGCTGTCCTGCTGTTACTACAGCCAAAGCAAGAAAGTGGATCCTTTTTGGTTTAGTATGACTGTTTCAGTAACTGCAAGGATCTCTGGTTGGCATTTGTCCTTAGAGGTTGCAGAAATGCAGAGTCATGCCCATTGTTTTAGCGCCATCAAGCACAGCTGTGATCCTTCCTGGCTGAATTTTTAGTTTAGCCAAGCTACTGGGTTTTAGGAAACCACTGTAATTTAAAGGTAGCAGTCCAGCAGTGAGAATAGCCTTTTCCTTCTATTTTCTGTCCCCTTTCCCACTTGCTTTGTGTTAGTTTCTGTTTAGTCTTCTGTTGGAAGTGGGAGTTAATATCCTGACTGTCAGTTCTGGTTTTTTGGGTTTGCCTTTTTTTTTCCCAGTTCTTCTGCAGTATTATCTTATGGTTGTATACAAATTGTATACATCACCTGAGGGTGGCAAAGCTAGTAGGAACATTTACACTGCTCCTGGGAGCACGGAGGACTCGGGAGTATATCTGAAATGCTTGTACACCAATGCAGTCAGTGTGAGAAACAAGCAAGATGAACTGGAAGCCTGGGTCCATTCCCAGAGCTAGGATATCATTGGTATCAGTGAGACTTGGTGGGCCAGCTGGGTGTCAGCTACAGCTGCTCACATGCTGGAGTGCAGGGTAGTCCCGGGAGAAAAGCAGGAGCCAGGCACGTGCGTTGCATTTGCTGAGCAGGGCTGGGTCCCTGGAGGGCAGAGAGCAGTGGCTTGAAGAATGGCAGCCTCAAAGGGTGTGCAAGGTGCGGGAGCTTCCTGCTGCCACCCTGGCTTGTGGGGATAGAGCTGAGGCACCCAGCTGAGCGCAGCCTGGTCCTTAGGATGGCAGGGCAGGCTCTGCCTGAAAGCAGAAGAGCTGCTCTCAGGGCCCTTGAGGCGTAGCATGGCTTCATGGGCACCAGAACTGGGCCCCAAACCAACTGGCTCAAGGCTGCTTTGGATTTTGAAATGGACCTGAAGGTGGTGCCCAGTATCTGCTCAGAGCAGATAGAAGGCGGCCTTAGAGGAGACAACTTGTCTTCTGTGGATACTCTGCTATTGCAGCCCCAGATTTTGCAGGTGGTTAAGGGGGATTGATGTGAGAGGTGGCCACACTTGACAGAAAATTGAAGGAAGAGTTGGGGTCATTTTGGGGAGAGGAATCTGGCAGGGACAGCAGTACCCGGGAAACCCTATCAGTAATGCCATGGAAGTCCAAGATGACCTAGCTAACAGCACCTGAAACACCACATCTATTCCCAGATGTGGCAAACGTGGGAGCAAGGGGGGAAAAATAAGCAGGGGTAGGTGCCTTGTTGGGGAGGGGGCACGGGCGCAGAAAGGCAGGAGCCAAAGAAGCTGAGGGGGATGTACAAGCATGGAAGAAGGAGAGAAGGGGGGATCAAGGAGCCAGCTGCTGCTTGGTTTGCTGGTTTGACTGAGCCCTGCACCTAATCCCCACAGCCCGTCCTACCTTCTTTTGGAGGGCAATTCCAAATCCTTTTGTGCGTGGCCCCACTCTTGTACCTGGTGCAGGGGTGGGTGCAGAGGCCTGGCTGCTAGCAGTGGCAGAAGGGAGCACAGGGCATGGGGACCCAGCAGCTGGAAACACCGAGTGTCCAGGGCCAGGTACTGGTGGAGCGCTCTGTGTGTGCAATTTGCGAGTGAACTTGAAGCTGGACGAGCTGGTGAGCAAGAGGAGATACAGCTCTGGAAAGCCCCAAGGTCTGTGCCAATTACGGGGTAGAGAGTAGCTTGACATCCAGTCATGGATTTTACTTGAATTTAATTCCCAGGCTAATATTTAAGGGACCCATGAACACGCTGTGCTTGCGAATCTAGGGAGTGATGTGTGTGCATGTCTCGCTGCTGAACATCAGTCCTGATCAGCTGGAGGGGAAGACAAGGACTGGGTTGTGCTCTTTGCATGAAGTGGGTGCTGGTAAAGGCACTGCTCTCTCTGTGTCAATCTGTTTTGCCATTCATGCCATGAAGTACATGTGCATGTTCTTGACTGTGATCTGGCTCTTTGGAAGACAAACTGAGTCTCTTGTACCTGTGCATGGGAACAGCAGTCCCATCCATTGGACTGAGACAGGAGAAACCTCCTGGGAACAAGAGTCCTCCCAATTCAGCTGCAGCTCTTGTGCAAGGAGACGTTCTCTGGGAGGAACGTGGGCTGGATACAGCGTGCACAGAGCGCGCACACACACACACACGCATGCACACACACAGCAAGCACAGAGTACATGCACAAAATTGCTGGCTGCACACGCACACGCTGCATTCACGCACAGGGTGCGTGTGCACGCAGGGTGCACGGAGACACACATGGGGTACAAAGAGAAGGTGCAATGCACACCCAGAGCGTGTCCACACCCATACTGCAAAACACATCTTGAACAGAGTGCAATGCACAGTGTCGACATCCACACAGAGTACATGCATATGATCAGAGGACAGAATGCCTCTCCTGTGAAGAAAGGCTGAGAGAGTTGGGGTTGTTCAGCCTGGAGAAGAGAAGGCTCTGGGGAGACGTAAGTGCGGCCTTTCAATACTTAAAGGGGGCGTATAATAGAGATGGGGACAAACTTCTCTGCAGGGCCTATTGCAATAGGACAAGGGCTAATGGTTTACAACTAAAAGAGGGTGGATTTAGGCTAGTGATAAGGAAGAACAGTTTTACAATGAGGGTGGTGAAACACTGGAACAGGTTGCCCTGAGAGGTGGTAACTGCCCCACCCCTGGCAAAACTCAAGGTCAGGCTGGACAGGGCTCTGAGCAACCTATCTAGTTGAAGGTGACCCTGCTTATTTTGCAGGGGGGGGTTGGTCTAAATGACCTTTAAAGGTCCCTTCCAACCCACACTACTCTATGATTCTGTGTTATGCATACCTGGCTGGCTGGTGCACACACACAGAGTGTGCACACGCACACACATGGGTAGTGCATGAACACCCTGCAGTATGCATGCATATAGAATGCACCCACCCCCACACACTGCATGCATGCACGCAGTGTGCACCCAGCCATCTGCCCACAGGCATGCTCACAGCACACACCCAGTGAGCCATGCCCACAAAGAATGCACATCAGATCTATTTCCCTTTTTGCAGTCACCAGAGTCTCCACCTGACTGCCGTGACTTTTCAAATATCATGGAGAGTGGCTTGGCAACTAGAGCAGCCAGTTCCCTCAGGACTCTGGGATGCATCTCGTCAGGTCCCATAGACTTAGAATCATAGAATGATAGAATCGCTTCAGTTGGAAAAGACCTTTAAGATCATCCAGTCAAAACATTAACCTACACTACCAAGTCCACACTAAACCAGTTAAGGGTAGACTAGACTAAACCATGTCCCAAAGTGCCACATCTGCCCGTTTTTTGAACACCTCCAGGGATGGTGACTCCACCACCTCTCTGGGCAGCCTGTTCCAATGCCTGACCACTCTTTCTGTGAAGAAATTTTTCCTAATATCCAATCTAAACCTCCCCTGGCGCAGCTTGAGCCCATTTCCTCTCAGCCTATTGCTAACTACTTGGGAGAAGAGACCAACACCCACCTCACTACAACCTCCTTTCAGGTAGTTGTAGAGAGCGGTAAAGTCTCCCCTCAGCCTCCTCTTCTCTAGACTAAACACCCCCAGTTCCCTCAGCTGCTCCCCATCAGCCCTGTGCTCCAGACCCTTCACCAGCCTTGTTGCCCTTCTCTGGACATGCTCCAGCACCTCAATGTCTTTCTTGTATTGAGGGGCCCAAAACTGGACACAGTATTCCAGGTGCAGCCTCCCCAGTGCTGAGTACAGTGGGACAATCACTTTCCTGCTCCTGCTGGCCACACTGTTCCTGATACAAGCCAGGATGCTGTTGGCCTTCTTGGCCACCTGGGCACACTGCTGGCTTATGTTCAGCTGGCTCTCGACCAGCACCCCAGGTCCTTTTCAGCCAGGCAGCTTCCTAGCCACTCTTCCCCAAGCCTATAGCGTTGCATGGGGTTGTTGTGACCGAAGTGCAGGACCTGGCATTTGGCCTTGTTAAACCTCATACAGTTGGCCTCGGCCCATCGGTCCAGCCTGTCCAGGTCCCTCTGCAGGGCAATCCTAACCTCCAGCAGATCGACACTCCCACCCAACTTGGTGTCTTCTGCAAACTTACTGAGAGTGCACTCAATCCCCTCATCCAGATCATCGATAAAGATATTAAGCAAGGCTGGCACCAAAACAGAGCCCTGGGGAACACCGCTCATGACTGGCCACCAACTGCACTTAACTCCATTCACCACTACTCTCTGGGCTCGGCCACCCAACCAGTTTTTTACCCAGCAAAGACTACGCCCATCCAAGCCATGAGCTGCCAGCTTCCCAAGGAGAATATTGTGGGAGACAGTGTCAAAGGCTTTGCTAAAGTCCAGGTAAATGACATCCACAGCCTTTCCTTCATCCACCAGGCGGGTCACCAGGTCATAAAAGGAGATCAGGTTGGTCAAGCAAGACCTGCCTTTCATGAAGCCATGCTGGCTGGGCCTGATCCCCTGGTTGACCTGCACTTGCCTGTTGAGTTCACTCCATATGAACCGCTCCATAATCTTTCCTGGCACCGAGGTCAGGCTGACAGGCCTGTAGTTCCCTGGGTCCTCCTTCCGGCCCTTCTTGTAGGTGGGCGTCACATTGGCAAGCCTCCAGTCATCAGGGACCTCCCCTGTTAACCAGGACTGCTGATAGATGATGGAAAGTGGCTTGGTGAGCTCCTCTGCCAGCTCCCTCAGTACTCTCGGGTGGATCCCATCTGGCCCCACAGACTTGGGAGTGTCCAAGTGGCAGAGCAGGTTGTTAACTGCTTCCTCCTGGACTATGAGGGCTCCATTCTGGTCCCCATCCCTATCTTCTAGCTCAGGGGCCTGAGTACCCTGGGGATGACTGGTCTGGCTGTTAAGCACAGAGGCAAAGGCGGCATTAAGTACCTCAGCCTTTTCCTTGTCCTCGGTGACAACATTCCCCCCCCACATCCAGCAAAGGATGGAGATCCTCCTTGGCTCTCCTTTTATTGCTGATGTACTTATAAAAGCATTTTTTATTATCTTTTACAACATTGGCCAGACTGAGTTCTTGCTGGCCTATTGGTTTTCTAATTTCCTCCCTGCAGGACCTAACAGGACCCTGTACTCCTCCTGAGTTGCCCGCCCCTTCTTCCAAAGGTGGTAGACTCTCCCTTTTTCCCTGAGTCCCCGCAAAAGCTCCCTGTTCAGCGAGGACAGTTGTTTTCCCCACCGGTTCGTCTTATGGCACACGGGGACAGCCTGCTCCTGTGCGCTTAAGAATTCCTTCTTGAAGAAGGCCCAGCCTTCCTGGACCCCTTTGCCTTTCAGGACTGCCTCCCAAGGGACTTTCCCAACCAGCGTCCTGAACAGGCCAACATCTGCCCTCCGGAAGTCCATGGTAACACTTTTCCTGCCCTCCTCTTTATTTACATCGCCCAGAATCGAGAACTCTATCATATCGTGGTCACTAAACCCAAGACAGCCTCCGACCACAACATCTCCCACAAGCCCTTCTCTGTTAGTAAACAGCAGGTCAAGTGAGGCACCTCCCCTGTTAGGCTCGCTTACCAGCTGCATCAGGAAGTTATCCTCCACACACTCTAGGAACTTCCTAGACTGTTGCCTCTTTGCTGTGTTGCATCCCCAGCAGATGTCTGGCAAGTTGAAGTCCCCCATGAGAACAAGGGCTAGCGATTGCGAGACTTCAGCCAGCCGCCTGTAGAACACTTCAGCTCTCCCTACATCCTGGCTGGGTGGTCTATAGCAGACTCCCAACAGGACATCCGCCTTGCTGGTCTTCCCCCTCATCCTTACCCATAAGCACTTGACCTTATCATCACCACTGTTGAGCTCTACACAGTCAAAACACTCCCTAAAATACAGAGCCACCCCACCGCCTCTCCTTCCCTGCCTATCCCTTCTGAAGAGCTTATAGCCATCCAGTGCAGCACTCCAGTCATGAGAGTCGTCCCACCACCTTTCTGTGATGGCAACTATGTCATAGCCATCCTGCTGCACAAGGGCTTCCAGCTCCTCCTGTTTGTTGCCCATGCTACATGCGTTGGTGTAGATGCACTTGAGACGGGCTATCCATTTCACCCCCAATGTTGCCATGCCGCCCCTGGGCTCCTCACTAGCGGGCCCGTTTATATCCCCTTCCCCCCTTCAAACCTAGTTTAAAGCCCTCTCAATGAGTCCCGCCAACTCATGGGTGAGGATCCTTTTCCCCTTTGGAGACAGCTGATCTCCATCAGCCACCAGCAGGCCCAGTGCAGTGTAAACCTCCCCATGATCGAAAAACCCAAAATTCCACCGGTGGCACCAGCCTCTGAGCCACCTGTTAATCAGGTGAGTTTTCCCATTCCTTTCAGCACTCTTAACTGCCACTGACAGGATTGAGGAAAACACTACCTGCGCTCCCGATCCTGTGACTAATCGACCCAGTGCCCTGAAGTCCCTCTTCATTGGTTTAGGACTTCTCTCTGTAATCTCATCACTGCCAACCTGTACAACCAGAAACGGGTAATAATCGGAGGGCCTCACGAGGTCGGGGAGTTTCCTCGTAACGTCCCTAACCCGGGCCCCAGGGAGGCAGCAGACTTCCCTGTGGGATGGGTCCGGGCGGCAGATTGGGCCCTCAGTTCCCCGCAGGAGGGAATCACCCACCACAATTACCTTCCTTTTTTTCTTAACAGGGGCAGTCGTAATCCGTGGGGTTGACTGACTGGCCCTCGGCAGCCCCCTGGCTGGACCTTCACCTTTACCTCCCTCTCCGCTTGCCTGGCCCTCAACTTCCAGGGCCCCATACCTGTTATGTAAGGGCAGCTGGGAAGGTGAGGGAGGCCGGGAGGGGATTCGCCTGCCACCCTGGGCAGGGACCTGTTTCCATTCCCCGCCGTCTCTTGGATCCCCTCCGTCTGCTTGCCGGCAAGACGGTAGGGGATCCTCCACTCCATGAGAGTCCTGCTCTGCAGACACCGAGCAGTGACTTGTTTGTGTCTGGCCTGTAGTCATTCCTGTGAGAAGACGTGATGGAATAGATGGAGGATTTTATGCAACACTTTCTTCCCCATCATACCCAGGACTCCTTTTCTGGTTGACTCCATTTGCTAGGACAGTCCTCAGGGATGGAGGCTAGTTGACTTGAGAAAAAAAACAGCCTTTACAACAGTGCCAAAATCTGCCTGTGAGCAGGTGATCGTGGCAAGGGCTCATGGTGCCATGGGTCATGCTGGTGGTGTCTCTTTGTCTCCAGGTTTGAACTGGAGTTTCTGCCCAAACCAACACCCAGAGACTCTCTGAAGGCCTTGAGAAGTGTCCCTGGTGAGGACAAGTGGAAGAAAAAAGAGGGTTGGCCACCTCTCAGGCAAGGCACAGAAGGTAAAGCAGGTCCCAGGTTGTTTCCATAGCACGGGCAAACAGCTTCTGTGATCTGATGGGAAAATCCCCAGTGATGATTGTCAAAAGGCTCTGAGTTGCACCAAAGCTTCATGCCAGACTTTTCTCCTAAGGTTGGCTTCACGAGAACCGAGCCCTGGGATGGGATGTGCCCAAGGCACCCATCCCTAGGTACAGCAGGAGGGTGGGGATCCAAGGGCCTGTCCTCACTCCAGGTAATTACCTCTCTGAAAGAGACTCTCTCACCTCACCAACATTACCCAGCTCCTCTTTCCAAAACCTGGCACTATTAACACATTCGCAGAGGAGCCCAGCAAGCACCAGTGTTGGGGAGAGTGCCAGGCCTCTGGAGTTGGTGGCTGTGAGGGGAGCAGAATGGCCCTCTCAGATCTTTTGGGAAGAGGCCTGAGCACCCCTGTGTGGCACCGGGGCTGGCAGCATCACAGCAATGCTCTTCTGACAAGGTCTCTCCTTCCTGGTTCCAGTGGGATTTGCTGAACTACCCTTGCCTGCCCATTCCAGCTTGACTAATAAGGAAAGTGAACAGCTCCAGGAAAAGAAGTAGGTGAAAATGAGGAATAAGCCTCTGGTCTGGTGAGGCTGGAGGTTCCAGGCTGGTACCTGCACAGGGTCATTTTCTGACCCAGCAAGAGCCCATTCCCCAGCCCCAAACGCTCACTGTTCATTGCCACCCAGCAATGGTGAAGGCAGTGCCTAGAGGGTTGGGATGGGGCTGCCGGGAGCCACCCCCCATTTCACAGTGCTGGTTCCTCTCTGGCCCTTCAGGAGAGCCCCAGCAATGGCCTCCTGAGCTCTACATGGAGACAACCGTGTGTCAGCCAAGGGTCCTGGCTCAGGGAGTTTCCTCTTCTGAGCTGAGAGCAGCCATCGGCTGAGCTGCCGGCGGCTGCGTAAACAGGCACATGGCTCATGGGGGCACAATGTGGCTCCAAACCCCTCGGGTCCTCAAACAGACCCTCCCGTTGTGTCCTTTCAGGTGACTACCTGAAATCTCTGGGGCCTGCTCTGGAAAAAAGCAAACTGTGACTGGCCAACACAAGGGCAAGCCTGCACCCAAAGGCCAAGCATCAAAGCAGAGCTGAGTGCACACAGTGAAACGTTGGAGGTGCAGAGGAGGAGGACAAGAAGAAAAGAAATTTCCTGATGGAAGTAAATCATCGTCAACAAGCTCTGAGGCCAGGAGGCCAGCGAAACCTACCTAACAAGGTCTTCATTCCACAGCCACCAAGGCCTGAGACAGCACAATTACTAAAATCAGGGCCTGAGATGTTCTGGTCAGTGCTGAAAGTACCGCAGAAGACTATTAGCAGGATACAGCTTTGGGCGCTCCCTTTTGTGCCACCAATGTACTAGGGGTCCAGGTCTATGCAATGCTACCCACTGAAGACCAGATCAGGGCTGCCCAAGATGGAGTGGCCCTGGCCAGAATGATCAGGGCTTGGTGTGCCCAGAGCAGAGGGAGCACCACCTGAGGTGTTAAAAGAGGTAGGTGATTTGAATCTGTGTCATTCTTGGGTGCTATTTCCTTGTAGAAATGCAGAGTTAGAGGGATGGTGGGGACTCTTTGAAGAGCCCTTAGTTCTGATTAGTGTCATGGCTAAGTTGCCAGCTTGATCTCTTCCATCACCAGGGGCAAGGTACTCAATTTCCAATGGTTTCCTCTCTTCTGTAGGCTCAGGAAACACACAAGGATATGTTATTTGGCAATGTTTGGAAGGCCTAACTAACCACAAGGCTGCTCTGCGCCTGAGAGGGGACTGTTTCTTCCCAGCTTGTTGCTCCTTTAGATCCCCAGTGGGAAGAGAAAGGCATTTTGGGTGGGTCTGGCACAGCTTGGGTTTGCTAACCACTGCTGCTACAAAGGCAGCAGAGAAGGGGTGAATAGAGGGAGAGAAACAGCTGCCCTCCCCTCAATGTCCTGACCTGATGCCATCCCAGGGGTCTGTGTGTGGGCGAAGAGCTCCCAAAACCTGCAGTATTGTTTTAGAAGAGTCTGTCTTTGTCCTGGCTTCAGCTGGAATAGAGTTAATTTTCTTCTTAGAAGCAGGCATAGTGCTGTCTTTTGGATTTAGAATAAGAAGAATGTTGATAACATGCTGATGTTTTTAGTTGTTGCTAAGTACTGCTTATGCTAGTCAAGGACTTTTCAACTTCCCATGCTCTGCCAGGGCCACAAGAAACTGGGAGGGGGCACAGCCAGAATAGTTGATCCAAACTGACCAAAGGGCTATTCCATACCATGTGACGTCATGCTCAGTATATAACCTGGGGGTGGGGGGGTTGGCCAGGGAGCAGTGATCGCTGCTCGGGAAACTGTCTGGGTATCGGTCGGCGGGTGGTTGAGCAATTGCATTGTGCGTCACTTGCTTTGTATATTGTTATTATTATTATCATTATTGTATTGTTATTATTATCATTACTATTTTACTTTATTTCAATTATTAAACTGTTCTTATCTCAACCCAGGAGTTCTTCTCACTCTTACTCCTCCAATTCTCTCCCCCCCATCCCATCGGGGTAGGGGGAGTGAGCAAGCGGCTGCGTGGTGCTGAGTTGCTGGCTGGGGCTAAACCACAACAATCGTCTTTTGCAGAAACCCATCTGTCTTTGGGACACAAGGAGCTTGGGAAAGAGATGAATGAAAACACAAGGGAGACGTTGCAAAAGAGTGTCGACTCTTCAATTGTTTGTAACGGTCCTTCCCCAGAAGCAGGGAGAAGGGTTTTACAGTTGGCCATGGCTCTGAGGTCAGCCCAGCATGGTTCTGGAAGTGGGGCCATCTGAGGGACATTCCCTCAGGATCTTCTCCATCCAAAGGACATTTTCCATGGCCACTATGGAAAGGAACCTGCTTTCTGTGGCAAGAGAGGGCAACCGGGCTCTTGGAGAAATGTTGTGAAAGACTGAATGTCCCTCGGGAGGGAGAGAAGAGGATGCGAGTACAGCTGGGGAGGCATGGAGGGCACCTACATGCAGAGGCAGTGGAGGCCACCTGAACTTTCACCCAGGACCATAAGGGACCAGGGAAGGAAAGAGAGCAAGGCTGAGCCCAACTCTGCTGGGCTGGACTTTCTACTTCCACTTGGGGTAGAGCCAGGGCTCTTTACTATCCTATTTATCTCCCAGATTATCCAATTTATATCCAATTTATTTCTCTACCTGTGAAATCCTCCAAGTAGGTCTGCCGTTTGGCCATCCCATGAGCCACCCGCAGTGACAGTCCATCTCCAGTCCCAGTACTATGGCACTCATGTAGTCAGTCTCCTGTTACCTGGCATTTTCCTCCTTGCCTAAATCCATCCTATTCAACCCGTCCTTATGGGAAGCTTTGGATCAGTACCCCCTCTGGCACCTGGGGGAAAGAGCCACCCTGATGCTGCCCTAAAAATCCAGTCCCTGACCTTGAGCAAAGGTTGTTCCTGAGGACACTGGCGCGAGTGAATGATGAGGGTCTGCAAAGCTGAATTTCACTTTCTGCATGGGTTTGCAAGAGGTCTGAGGGTGCCAGGCTGGGAATTTGAATATCTTGTTGAAGTGCCAAAATTGAGAGATCTACCCAGAACCAGGAGCTCAGTGTTGGGGTGCGATGTGTCTCACTGGGAAGTCTACAGTGTTACCCTGTCCAGCTGAGCTTGTCAAATGGGGACTTTCTGCTGAGGGAAATAAAAAAATCCTGGAATAATCCTGGTCAGAGGGGACATCAAGAGGTTTCAAGCCCAAACCTGTGCTCAGAGCAGTTCCCATCAGGCTGCTCACGGACATGCCCTGTTGAGGTACGAACACCACCAAAGTTTTGCCCCTCTGGCTACAAGATCTGCCGACTCTTTGGGTAAGAAAAATCCTCCTTTTTAGGGCCCAAATCATCTTTTTTGAGTCTCAGCCCTCATGTTTAGGGCACAAAGCCTCATTTCTTAGAGTCCAGAGCTGCATCTTAAAGGCCCAAAAGCCTCAAGTTAGAGCCTAAATCATCATTTTCAGGGTCCAAAGCCTCATTTTAGTGTCCAAAGACCCATTTTTAAGATCCAGCCCCATGTTTTTAAAGCCCAAACACTCATTTTCAAGATGCAAGCCTCATTTTTAGGGCCCAAATCCTCCTTCTGGGGTCTAAATAGTCATTTTTAAGGTCCAAATCCTCATTTTTAGGACACAAACCCTCATTTATAAGTTCCAAACCCCACTTCAGAGGTTCAAGGATACTTTAAGGGCCCAAAGCATCATTTTTAATGCCCCAAATCTGATTTTGAAGTTCCAAAGCCTCATTTTTATGGTCCAAAGCCTCATTTTCAGGTCCAAAGCCTCATTTTAGTTCCCAAAGCCTCATTTTCCCATAGCCTAATTTTCAGAATCCAGTCTGTAAGTTTTAGGGCCCAAAGCCTCATTTTTTTTAGAATAGAATCGAATCGAATCGAATCGAATCGAATAGAATAGAATAGAATAGAATAGAATAGAATAGAATAGAATAGAATAGAATGGAATGGAATGGAATAGAATATTTACATTGGAAGGGACCTACAATGATCATCTATTCCAACTGCCTGACCAGTTCAGGGCTGACCAAGTTAAAGCACATAAGGGCATCATCCAAATGCCTCTTAAACACTGACAGGCATGGGGCATTGACTTTTTAGTGTCCAAAGCCTCATTTTTATTTTCCAGACCTGAATTTTAGTCAAAAGCCTTAAATTGGGTGTGACGCTTATTCTTCAGCATCAAAGCCTCAGTTTTCGGGTCCAAACTTCATTTTAAGACACAAAGCTCATTTCAGAGGCCAAAGCCTCATTTTAGTTTCCAAACCCTCTGTTATAGGGCTCAAAGCTTCATTGGTAGAGTCCATATTCTCATTCACAGGGTCCAAACCCCTCTTTTACAGCTCAACGTCTTAATGGTAGGGATCATAATCTTGTTTTTAAGGCCCAAAGCTTCATTTAATGGTCTAAACCCTCATTTTAGGGCCAAACCCCACTTTTTTTAAGGTCCAAAGCTACATTTATAGAATCTGAATTATCGGTTTAGGGTCCAAGGTGTAATTTTTAGTTTCCAAAGTTTTATTTTTAGAGTACAAAGCATCAATTCTAGAGTACAAAGCCCCATTTTTATCATCCAAACACTCACTTTAGGGAACAAAACCTCATTTTGGGTCTCAAAGCCACATTTTTATTGTTCAAAGCCTCATTTGTAGCATCCAAACATGTTTTTCAGGTCTGAAAGCCTCATTTTCAAGCCTCAAAGAATCAGTTTCAGATCCAAATCTTCATTTTTATAATCCAAAGCCTCATTTGTAATGTTTTAACTCTCATTTGTTGGGTCCAAAGCTTCAGGGTCTTAACCTTCATTTTAGGGTACCAATCCTCATTTTTAGGGTCCAAAGTGTGGTGGTGCGTGTCCCCCTCCCCCTTTTCTCTCCTCAACCGCTTTACGACCTCAGGAATTCCTGCCAGACCGCAAGTTTGTGTAGTAAGTTGGTCAGTTAGGCGCCCCTTAATTGCACCAGAAACTCCTACATGGTCCACGTGGAGAGAGGCCCTGTCCTTATCAGAAACTCCAGATTATGATTATGGTTAACGAGGGGAGCAGAAGCAATCAGCTACCCCTGACAGCCTTGAAACAGAGCAGTATCATCGTTACTGGAATTCCAGTAATTACTGACCTGGATTGTGTCTCGGATGGAAATTTACTGATGACTAAAGCCAATCATTTCAGGATCCTCTAAACAGCAGTCCTAAGTGAGGCCCTTTGAGCTCTCCTGGACTGCGGTGGGCTGCACCAGCACCTCCCTCTGAGCGGGACGCCTCTCAGAGCTAGCAAACTCTTAAAGTTTGTGAAGATCAGAGGTCCATTGCCAAAGAGCGACGTTGGAGCCTGGGCTGAAACACTTCACTCCTTGAGGCTCAACCCTTGCCTGTTGAGAAGTGCCAAGACATTCGATGTGAATATTTCACTGAACTCGAGGGGAATTTTTAACAGGTATACCATATATATGTATAGAAATATATATATATTCATGTATGTGTGTATGCATGTGTAAATTAATTTCAGTAGTCTGTAGATGTATGATTTAATTATAAAGTGAGTCCTATACTGCTGCATTATCCTTATTCCTATGAACCATTGACCAAGTCCGAGACTAAGATTGGACCCAGCCGCACCTCGACTCCTCTCTGAGAAGGAGTTTAGAAAGCAAGGGGGTCTATTCTGAACCTCGTGACTCAACGGAAGGGTCCTCCTCTGTATACATGATCTCTCTGTGAATCATTCCAACTCAGTGTAACTTAATTTCCCTTTGTGCACTTCTTCCATGCAGTAGTAGAGTGAACCTTGCCATCTTCGAACCTGTAACTAAGTCACTGTTTTGATCAGTTTTGTCTAATCACTTTGTTAATCACTGTTTGAGTGCTATTAAAATACCACAACCAAATCCTGCGATTTGCCACAAGTAAATTTTAAACAGCTACTAAATCAAACTGTGTAAAGTCACTCATTCACGACAAATTAATATAATCAGCAGGATTTACAAACCTGCATTCGTGACACAAAGCCAGTTTTAGTTTACTAGTTTAGTTTTACTAAACTAAGCTGGGTCCGGCCCTTCCCTCAGGCCTTTCCGGGCCCCAGAGGCCATTTGGGCATGGCAGAGGGGACGGTCCCACCAGTGCCTGACAGGGCAAAATGATTTTTTACACAGCTTTGGTTTAGCAGCAATATAGGATTTATTAATATGTTAGAGATAGATCACAAAATTACGTTATATAATTCTTAACAGCATTTAAGCATCAGCCAGTTTAACAGAGTGATTCAATGGAAGTTCTTACAATCAAAATAGTGACTTAGTTAAAGATTCGAGAATGGCACAGGTCACCTAAACCCTACAGCAGGGTTGCACACACAGATGGGGTTTAAATCAAATCACACACCTACGCACAGACTGACAAACAGCTCTAAATCAAAATGCACGCGCGCACACACACACACACACACAGAGGTTAACCTGTGATTAAAATTTCCCTTTTTGTGAGTTTCATGAATTACTCACTTTTATGTGCCAGCATTCATCAATGGATGGTTGGTGAACCTCCCAAAATCAGGCGTTTGAGTCCTCACGAAATTGTTGACAGACGATCCTTCAATCCTCGCAAAATCTACACTGAGAGACATCCCAGCTCAGGGGGAGATACTGGGTCACACAGCCTGCTGCAGTCCCGAGAGCTCGAAAGGTCTCACTTTTGGATTGCTATCTCTAGGATCTCAAGATGATTGGCTTTGGTCAGTATTTTAAATTCTGGCCACAATTCATGCCGAGTCATTCTGGTATACAACTCAGGCAGCAGATGGCCCAGGTGTGGCCAGGGAGTGTCTGACACCCAAGTCACTGCACTTGTGACCAAGCACAAGAGGGCTTATTCCGAGATCGCAGGGTGGCCTGGGGAGCTGCACCACCACCCCACCACCCTCCTTACAAGACACTCTCTTTGGAAGACCGAGGTGCAATCTCTCAGGAGACGTTAGCTTTCTTAACTCCTGCCTATTTTCAGAGGTTCCCCACCTTTATGGAGCTGGGCCAGAGCCCCCTCAACCCCAAAAATTGTTCTTCAGTTAAACACCAGCAACTGCGTTTCTAATGTCAACTCATTTCTTTGTTGCTCTGGTAATGCTTGATAGAGATGCAGAAAGACTCACAAAACCCTGCTCTCTCTTTGTCTGATCTGCCAAAATACAGGTGTTGTGATAGAGCTCCCCTGTTCCATGGTCTGTTCATGCTAGCCACCTACTTAATTCACAGAAATGTAGAAGCAGCTCTTCCCAGGAAAAGAAAAACAAAACAAACCCAGAAACATTAGTTTTCTAACTGGCATTGGTCCAAAAAGCAAACCACCTGCCTAGCTACAACTGGAAAGGAAAAAGTAAATTTCCTTTTAGCACATAATACTACAGAACAGGAGTGTCAGGTGTGTTTTGTGGCTAGTCTGCTTCTTACATTGCTACATTCACATAAGGAAAAGAAAAAGAAAAAAAATACAAACCTCTCTCAGTTGGGTCATAAGGGAAAGGGGCCCTCAGGGAGCAGGGGGCAGCAGAGGCATCAGCCTGATGTCTTCTGCTTCTGCTAGAAAAACACTTCACAACTTGAGAAGTGAACCTGATCCCAGAGGTCTGGGTTTTCCATTGGGGAAAACAGCATTACACCTAGTTTGTAGCAGCACGGTATGGCATTGGTTCTCTTGTACCACCTCCACCTTTATTCTGTGGTTCCCAGGCTCATCTGAACACAGGCTCATCTGACCACTTTGAGGTGGTGCCCTAAAAGAAGGCTTTAGACCCTCCCAAGGAGGGTTTGGAACCTTAAAAATGCCTCGCTGGATCCTAGAATTGGCACTTTGGACCCTGAAATTTAGACTTTGCAAACTAAACCTCAGCCTTTGGATGCTCAAAATGAGGTTTTGGAGCCTGAAATGAGGCTTTAGAGGTGAAAAGTAACCCTAGGACCCGTCAGCTTTGGGGTGTTTAACTGTGGGGGTCCATCACGCCTTAGGCCCAGTCACCCTTTGAGTGTTTAACTGCAGGGGCCCATCAGCTTCAGAGCCCCTCAGCTTTGGGGTGTTTAAACTCAGGTGCCCATCACTGCTTGGGCCCATCAGCCTCAAGGTACCTAACCCTGGGTTCCCATCACACTTGGGGTGGATGATCCTGGGAGCCCAGCACCCTGGGGACCCATCACCCTTGGCGTGATTAAAGCCCATCAACTATTAGGCCCAACACCACTGAGGTGATTAACCCTGGGGGCCCATCACCACAGATGCCCATCACATTTGGAGTGGTTAACCCTGGGGCTCTTAGGACCATAACCTTCGGGGTGGTTAACCTTGTTGGCCCATTACCCCTTTGGCCAATGACCCTTCCGGCTATTAAGTGGGACCCAT
Organism: Pelecanus crispus; assembly: GCF_030463565.1. NCBI lineage: Eukaryota > Metazoa > Chordata > Aves > Pelecaniformes > Pelecanidae > Pelecanus > Pelecanus crispus. The sequence goes on along the minus strand of NC_134658.1, from coordinate 1,114,639 downwards.
CACATGGGGGGCCATACCCTGACAGCCCAATAACCTACAGACCAATCACCCTTGGGGCACATCTCCTCTTGGACCAATCTGCTTTGGGGTGGTTAATGCTGGGGACACATCACCCCAGGGGCCCCTCATAGAAACATAGAATAGAATCATAGAATTGTTTAGGTTGGAAAAGACCTTTAAGATCATCCTGTCCAACCACTAACCTAACACTACCAAGTCCACCGCTAAGCCAATTAAGGGTAGAGTAATAATTTCATGTTTCCTGGCTTGGTGGCTTCATTATTTTTTAATGAAAGTAAAAGCTAGGAATCATTAAGATTGGAAAGGATCCCTAAGATCATCAGTCCAACCATCAACCCAATACCACCATGCCCACTAAACCATGCCCAAAGTGCCACAGCTACCCATTTTTTGAACACTTCCAGGGATGGTGACTCCACCACCTCTCTGGGCAGCCTATTCCAATGCCTGACCACTCTTTCTGTGAAGAAATTTTTCCTAATATCCAATCTAAACCTCCCCTGGCGCAGCTTGAGCCCATTTCCTCTCAGCCTATTGCTAACTACTTGGGAGAAGAGACCAACACCCACCTCACTACAACCTCCTTTCAGGTAGTTGTAGAGAGCGGTAAAGTCTCCCCTCAGCCTCCTCTTCTCTAGACTAAACACCCCCAGTTCCCTCAGCTGCTCCCCATCAGCCCTGTGCTCCAGACCCTTCACCAGCCTTGTTGCCCTTCTCTGGACATGCTCCAGCACCTCAATGTCTTTCTTGTATTGAGGGGCCCAAAACTGGACACAGTATTCCAGGTGCAGCCTCCCCAGTGCTGAGTACAGTGGGACAATCACTTTCCTGCTCCTGCTGGCCACACTGTTCCTGATACAAGCCAGGATGCTGTTGGCATTCTTGGCCACCTGGGCACACTGCTGGCTCATGTTCATCACTCTTGGGGTGGTTAACACTAGTGGCCCATTACCCCTTGGGCCCATTATCCTTGGTGGCTTAACCCTGGGTAACCATCGCTTCTTGGACCTATCACCTTTAGGATGGTTCAACGTCTGGGGGCTCATCACCTCTTGGGCCCACCACTTTTAGGGTGGTTAACCCTGGTGGCCCATCAGCCTCGGGGTTTATTGCACTTGGGGTGGTGAAACCTGGTTTCCCATCACCTCTTGGGCCCATTACCCTTGAGGTGTTTAACCATGGGGGCCCACCAACCCTTGGGCTAATCACCTTTTAGGTTGTTGACTCTGGGGCCTCACTGCCCTGGGTTCCACCACTCTTGGTGTGGATCACCTCAGGGGATATCACCCTTGGGGTGGTTAACCCTGGGGACCCAACACCATTTCGGCCTATGACTTTTTGGTTGGTTAACCCTGTGCGCCAGTCTTCTCACCAGCCCATCACCCATGGGTTGATTAACACTGAGGACTTATCACCCCTAGGCCCCATTATCCTCTGGGTGATTAACCCCTGTGACCACCATCCTTGGGGTGGTTAACCCTGGGGGTCTGTCATCCTTGTTGTCGTTAACCTTGGGGGCCCATCAATGCATGGACCCATCACTGTTGGGTTACTTAACCCTCAGATTCCCATCACCTCTTTGCCCTCATCACCCTTAAGGTGGTAAACCCCAGGTGGCCATGACCCCAGTGGCCCATAACCCTTGGAGTGGTTAACCCTAGGGACCCATCGTCCCTTGGGCCCATCAACCTTGGGGTGGGTAACTCTTGGGGCCCATCAGCCAGGGCACTCGTCATCCTTGGGGTGGTTTACTATGAGGCACAGCACACACAGGGTTTTTAACCTTGGAGGCCCATCACCATGGGAGTCTGTCACCCAAGGGGTGGTGAACTTGCTTTCCAATCACCTCTTGGGTCTATCACCCTTTGGGTTGTCAACCCCAACCAACCCCAGGGGCCCATCACCCATGGAGTTCTTAACCCTGGGGGCCCATCACATCTTTGGCACGTTACCCTTGGAGTGGTTAACCCTGGGGACCCATCAGTGAGGGGGGCCATCACCCTTGGCTTGGTTAACCTTGAGACCCATCAGTGGCAATGACAGGGCAAAAACCTAGACACAGCTTGACTTGGGAGGACACTTTTTTTACTGTGGGGGTGACTGAGGCTCCTTGGGGAGCTTCTGGGGTCTCTAACTGTGGAAGGATAAAAGGCCACCTGGATGTGGCTATGGTGGTCTCCCTGGCGCTTGTCTGAGCCTCCCAGCACCCCTTGAAGGGCCATGCTTCCCCACAGGGTCTCCTGGGGGCCTTCCTGAGCACCCCAGGACCCAGTGAAGTTCCCTGCAGCCCCCCCAGAGACCCTCCTGACGCCTCCTGCCCCAGGACCCCATGAAGGTCACAGCTGACCCCCAGGGACTCTCCCAAGCCCCCCCCCCGACCCCATGAAGGTCTCTGCTCCACCCTGGGGACCCACAGGGTCTTTCCCGGGAGGAGGACAGCAGGTGACACAGTGGGGGCTTAGCATCTCCGCCAGGCCAGTGCATGGAGGTGGTGGGCAGCATCACACAGCTGTCCACGGTGTTCAAGGCAGCAGTGCAGCCCAGGTGGGACAGACGCCAGCCCTGCCCCCGCAGCCCCCAGCACCCAGCAGCAATGGTCCCTGTCGAATCGCTGTCCCCACTGTGCAGCACCCCCCTGGTACAGAGGTCCTCCCAGCATCTGCCGGCTGCCAGCAGGGCCTCCAGGGCCACCATGGGCACGTCATGGCCGCTGTGGCCTGGCCACCCCTCCAGCACCCCATGTCCCCTTCCCTCCAGCTCTGACACCCCCATGTCCCTATCCCCCAAGCTCTGACACCCCCGTGTCCCCATCCCTATGTCCTCCCCATCCCCCCTTGTCCCCACCCCCCCCAGGTCTGACAGCCTTGCGTCCCCATGCCTGTCCCCTCTGTGTCCCTTTCCCTTCCAGCTCTGACACCCCTGTGTCTCCAGCCCTGACACCCTCCTGTCCCCATCCCTCCAGCTCTGACACTCCCATGTCCCCATCCCTATCCTGTCCCTGTGCCCCCAGCTCTGATACCTCCATCCCTCCCGTCCCCATGTGACCCCCCCATGTCCCCATCCCCCCCCCCCCCCCCCCATCCCTTCCTGTGTCCCTGGCCCTACCTGAGGCCGATGGCCAGGCTATGCATGGCAGCCCCACTGCCAGTGCCGGTGGGGTTGAAGGGGATGCGATAGCCCTCGGGCTCCCCAGGCCGCAGTTGTGAGGTGCCTGGGGGGGTCGGCGGCATGAGACCCCCTGACACCCTCTGACTCCCCCCAGACCCTCGGACCCCACTCACCCAGTATGCTGGTGGGCCCCGGCTTGCGGCCCTCCATGTCACCCGTGGTGACCACGTAGCGGTGAGCCAGCTCCTGCAGGAGGGGTTCCCCCTCCAGGCCTGGGGTGGGGGGGTGGGTACTGAAGACCCCCCTGGGTCACCCAAACTGGAGGGGAGGGAAAGGCCCCATGCAGCCCTCAAAACTCCCCCCATGGACTCCCAAAAGTGGAGGGAAAAGGGGACACCTCCCATGGACCCCCCAAAACTAAAGTGAAAGGGTGACACCCCCCCATGGATGCCTCAGTACTGAAGGCAAAAGGAGACACCACCCATGGGTGCCAACACTGGAGGGGAAGGGTGACATCCCCCATGCACACCCCCAACAGGAGGGGAAGTGGGACAGCATCCACGAACACCCCAAAAGTCAAGAGAAATGGGCAATCCTCCTGAGCACCCCAAATCGGGTGGGAAAGGGATAACCACCCCCTCCAGGCCCCCAAAATTGGGAGGGGGAAATGAGCTCTACCCCAACACCCAGCATAGGAGGAAAGGGAACACAAATTCCCACAAACTGTGGGGAAAAATAGGACACACACACCCTCCAAGGGGAAATGGGGACACCCCCCAATTTTTTTTAGGGGGGGAAATAGGGAGCCTCACTGGAGGTCCTAAAAGGGGGGGTGGAATTAGGATGCCCCCAAACTCCCTACAGGCCTGGCTGGGGACCCCCAAAAGCCCCTCCCAGGGACCCTCCAGTCTGGGTCAGGTGTATAACAGGGACCCCTGAACCCCCTCAGAAACCCCCCTAAGCAGCTCAGAGGTATAACAGGGACCCCAAAACCTCCCCAGAGACACCCCCCCCCCCCCCCCCATACAGCCCAGGGGCACAAAGGGGACCCCCAACACCACCCCAGACCCCCACCATGCAGCCCAAGGCATACAACAGGGACCTCCAACCCCCACCCCAGGGAACCTGCATGCAGCCCAGGGGTATAATAGGGTCACCCCACCCCCCTGGAACACTCCACTGTGGGCCCTGGGGTACAATGGGGATGCCATCCCCTGGGGACCCTCCCCTACGTCTGTGGGGTGCAATGGAGACCCCTGCGGCCCCCCCTCCCTGACCTGTGGCCAGGCCCTCAGCAGTCGCGAGGTGGAGGACGGTGTCATCACTGACAGGCCGCTCAGGGGGCTCAAGGGTGATGGCCTCCAGCCCCCCAGCTCAGCCAGCTCGGCGTGGATCTGGGGTCCCGAGGTGCAATACTCTCAGTGGCCCCCCCAGTACCCAAGCGCGTCCCCCACCCTGCTCAGCACCATGGCCGCTTCATAAGCTTCTACCGAGGGCACCCTGGGGGAAACAGCGGGGCTTCAGGGGGGAGCCAGCGGTGGGGGGTATGCCGGGAGCCCCCAGAGGCACTCACGTCTCCTCCATTGCGGTAGCAGCTGCGGAAGCCCATCAGGTCCGGGGCATGGGGCCAGCGCTGGCCAGGGGCCCTTAAGGAGGATGAGGACACCCCTGGGGCTGGGGGTGGGGATGGGGGCACTGTCCCCATGGCGATGGGGATGAGTGGTGAGGAACCCCAGGGCCTCTGTCCCTGGGGGGTGGCAGGGAGGGAAAAGGCTCCAGGGGGGCCCAAAAGGCACTGGGAGGGGACTGGGGGGCTCCAGGGAGCACCCAGAGGGGCATGGAGGGACATGGATGGGGGCATACCCAAAGAAGGCTGGGGGACACCCAAGAGGGAGACAGGGGACACCAAAAGGGGCCTGAGGGCTACCCAAAGGGGCATGGAGGCACATGGGAGGGGCATCCAAAGGGGCACACGGGCGGCACCCAAAAGGGCTGGGGGGTACCCAAAGGGGACGCCCAGAGTGGACAGAGGCTTCAAAAGAATTTGGGGCACAGAGGGATGGGTTTTAGCAAGCCCTAGGGGAAGGCAGAGACAAGGAGAAAAGGAGCATCTCCAAGGAAGAATGTTTCTGCCAAATATTTTCCCATATATTTCACTGGGGGGGGGGGAAACATGGCCCCAAGCCATGTTTTGGGGTGAGATCCCCCAAAACTGCTGTTGCCTGGGTCCCGCCAGGATGGGGCAGCAATATGCAGCCCTGCTCTGACAACTGGGGTCGGCTCCAACCTAAAATCGCTGTGTTTTGCTATTCAAAAATAATAAAATTAATGTTTAGTGGTGGGCAGTGAGCGCTTAAAAGATCATACTTAAATTTCAGAGTCAAGCAGCAAAGCCTCGGTGCAGGCCCCATGCCAGTCCCAGAAAAGTGCAACTCCTGGCTCCCCAGCATCAGCTTTTCATCTTTTTTTTTGGCCCAAATTATGCCAAACGAGACAAATCTTTGATCTGTTGGTAAAAATCCTGTTGGGCAAGGGGGTGGGGTGGGGGGGCACAACAGGTGGTTGGTACTAAAATAGGTGAATAATGAGGTTTAAAATTCATTGTCAATTTGGAATTTATTTTTTTTTTTAAAAATGGCATACAAAAATTTTTTTTATTTGGACATATAGAAATTGCGGTTTCATCCTGCCACACTCCAAAGAGTGTGTTCAGGGCCTAAATAGGAAGCTATGGACCCAGGAAAGGGGCAGGGTACCCCCAAACCCTGCGGGTCAGGTCCAGGACAAGGGCAGCAGATCCACAAACCCTGCAGGTCATGGAGCAGACAGGGACAGGGCACCCCAAACCCCATGGATCAGGACCAGGACTGGTGCAGGGAAAGCCCAAAACTCTGTGGATCACAGCCACAACAGGAATAGAGAACACCAAAACCCATGAGTCGGTGCCAGGACAGGGGCAAGAAACATCCAAACTCCGCAGGTAAGGGACAGGACTGGGGCAGGACACCCCCAAACTGCACAGGTCAGGGCCGGGACAGGGGCAGGGCACCTCCAAACCCCATGAGTCTCAGCTACAACAGACACAGGGCACCACGAACCTACAGGTGATGGCCATGAGAAGGCACCCAGGGTCAGAACAAGGGCCAAGAACCGCAAAACCCCACGGGTAATGGCCCAGACAGGCACAGGGCACACCAAACCCAGCGGATCAGGTCCAGAACAGGAGCAGGGCACCCCCAAGCCAAGCTGGTCCTGGAAAGAGAGGGGGCCAGAAAACCCCACAGCTCAAGGTTCAGGGGCAGGGATCCCCAAGATACCTCAGATCAGGGCCAGTATAGGGGCAGAGTACCCCTAAACTGTACTTGTAGCAGCCAAGACAGGGGTAGAGAACCCCAAACCTCGCAGGCCAGGGCCATGACAGGGACAAGGCAGCTTGACATCCCTGTGGGTCATGGCCAGGAGAGGGGCCCCAAACCCCACGGATCACAGCCAATACAGAGACCGGGCACCCCCAAAAGACTGTGGATCAGGGCCAGGACAGAGACAGGGAAACCCAAAAATCCATGGGTCAACCCCAAAACCTCATGGGTCAGGTCCAGGACAGGGACAGGGCACCCCCAAACTCTGTGGGTCAGGGCAATGAAAGGGCAGGGCACCCCCAAAGACCATGAGTCAGGGGGACGGTACAGGACAGGGGCAGGGTACCCAAAATCCAGTGCATGAGGGCAGGACAAGCAAAGGTCACCCCCAAGCCCTGACCGTTTTGGCCAGGCCACGGGATGGGCACCCCCAAACATTGCTGATCAAGGCAAGGGCAGGGACAGGGCACCCTCAAATCCCCCATGTCATGGTCAGCACAGGGGCAGGGCCTTCCCAAAACCCCACGTGTCAGGGCCAGGACAGAGGCATGGCACCACAAACCCCCTGGGTCAGGGCCAGGAGAGGGGCACAGCACTCCAAAAACTTGCAGGTCAGGGCCAAAACAGGGGCAGGGTACCCCCAAACGTCATGAGTCAGGGAAATGAAAGGGGCAAGGCACTCCCTACCCTACAGGTCTGGGCCAGGTCAGTGGCAGGACACCCCAAAACCCCATGGGTCAGCATCAGGACACAGTCTGGGCACCCCATGGGTCACGGACCAGACAGGGACAGGGCACCCCAAACCCTGTGGATCACAGCCAATACAGGGGCTGGGCACCCCCAGACTCTGCCTGTCAGGACCAGAGCAGGGGCGGGCAGACACCCCCAGACACTGCAGTTCTATGCCAAGACAGGGCAAGGGCCACCACAAATCCTGCAGGTGATGGCCTAGAAAGGGGCAGTGCACCCTAAATTCCAGGGAGTCTCAGCAGCAGCAAGGAAAGGGCACCCCCAAACCCCACACGAAAGGGCCAGTACCAGGCCAGGGCACCCCAAAGCCCCATGAGTCAGGGCCAGGACAGGGGCAGGGCACCTCCAGACCCCAAGGGTCTTGGCCAGCACAGGGGCAGGGCACCCTCAAACCCCACATGTCAGGGCCAGGATCAGGGTCAGGTCACCCGCAAACTCTGCAGGTCATTCCCTGGACAGGGGAAGAGACAGGCACCCCCACACCCCATGGGTGCCAGCCAGAGCAAGGGTGGGTGCCGCCAACCCTTTTGGCACCTGTGCAGGTGCTTTTGTTTTCATTTGTAGCTCAGTGTCTGAGACAGCAGAATCAAGCTCTTGACAGTCACAGGTTCTTGTTACATCACGTGTGGCTGAGTAGCAAATGATGCAGGGTCAGGCCTCTGGCTCATGCAGCTGCTTATGACATCAGTGCTGGCTGAGGAGCAGCTTTGACAGGATCAGGTCCTCAACTTTTGCATGTGCTTGTGATGTCACTCGAGGCTGGGTAGCTGATAAGGCAGGATGAGGCCCCTGGATTGCGCAGACGCTTGTGATGTCACGTGTGGCTTAGTGGCTGATAGGGCAGAACCAAGCACCTCGCATCTGGAAGTACTTTAGAGTAGTCACTTGAGTCACAGCAACTGCTATGGCAGGGTCAGGCCCCTGACTTGTGCAGGTGCTTTTGACATCTGTGACTGTTCATTCAGCTCCTGCTCCAACTTTGTCTAACACTAGACTCATGCTAAGGCCTCACGGGTGCTGGCAGCAGCACCATTAGGGCAAAGCAGGAGCACCACGTAGGCAGAACAGGTAGCCAGAAAGAGCCAAAAGGGTGCATTGGGTTTGCATGCCAAGACTGTGGTAGCGAGGGGGCTACAGGGGTGGCTTCTGTGAGAAGATGCCAGAAGCTGCTCCCAGGTCCAACAGAGCCAATGCCAGCCAGCTCTAAGACAGACCCACCACTGGCCAAGGCTGAGCCAACCAGAGATGACGGTCATGCCTTTGTGATAAGATATTTAAGAAGGGGGGAAAAAACTGCTGCGCAACAGCAGCCAGAGGGAGGAGTGAGAATACATGAAAGAAACAACTCTGCAGACCCCAAGGTCAGTGAAGGAGGGGGAGGAGGCGCTCCAGGCGCTGGAGCAGAGATTCCCCTGCAGCCCCTGGTGCAGCCCATGGTGAGGCAGGCTGTCCCCCTGCACCCATGGAGGCCCACGGTGCAGCAGATATCCACCTGCAGCCCACGGAGGACCCCCCGCCGGAGCAGGGGGATGTGCCTGAAGGAGGCTGTGACCCCGTGAGGAGTCCACGCTGGAGCAGGCTCCTGGCAGGAGCTGTGGCCCCGTGGAGAGAGGAGCCCAGGCTGGAGCAGGTTTGCTGGCAGGGCTTGTCGCCCCATGGGGGACCCACACCGGAGCAGTCTGCTCCTGAAGGGCTGCACCCCGTGGAAGGGACCCACGCTGCTGGAGCAGTTCATGGAGAACTGCAACCCATGGGAAGGGACCCACGCTGGAGAAGTTTGTGGAGAACTCTCTGCCGTGGGAGGGAGCCCACGCTGGAGCAGGGGAAGACTGTGAGGAGTCCTCCCCTGTGGAGGAAGGAGCGGCAGAGACAACGCGTGATGAACTGACCATTCCCCATCCCCCTGTGCCACTCGGGGGAAGGAGCAGAGAAACTGGGAGTGAAGTTGAGCCCAGAAAGAAGGGAGGGGTTGGGGGAAGGTGTTTTAAGATTTGGTTTTATTTCTCATTACCCTACTCTGGTTTGATTGGCAATAAATTAATTTCCCTGAGTCGAGCCTGTCCAGCCCATGACGGTAACTGCCGAGTGATCTCTCCCTGTCCTTACCTCAACCCATGAGCTTTTTGTAGTATTTTCTCTCCCCGTCACGCTGAGGAGGGGAGTGATAGAGCGGCTTTGGTGGGCACTTGGCAAGCAGCTAGGGTCAACCCACCACAAAAGAAGTCACTGAATTCAGTGGATATGAGTGGAATGAAGAAGGTAAGGACCAAGGAGACAATTCCAAGAGAACCTAGTAACTTCAGAAGGCGGCCAGCCCAGCAACAGTGAATCAAGAGACCACTGACCAGAATTATGTGATTGGACTTGCGGTTGGACTTGGGAATCGGGTGATGGGCGGTACGGGTATAACTGAGAGGTGTGAACTGGGGTAGGGGTCCCTCTCTGAGGGCACCTAGCTCGAGTGCTAATAAGATAAGAACTAATAAAGACTAATAACTAATAAAGAACTAATAAAAGACTAATTGGAAGCCTTCACTCGGACTTTGTATTCTCAGCGACATCCTAGGCTTGGACCCTGTTATGGTGGCCAGGCATGTGTAAATCCGTAAGAGTACAGATGGAGAGAGAAACTGGAGAGTGAACAGGACAGAGAGGACTAAGAAATAAAAAGAGGGTCAGATCTGGGCAAAGAGACCGAGAAGGCGAAAAAAGCAGCAATGAGATGGAGGAAGAGGAAAAGAGGGCTGAGAAGCATGAAACAGGGAGAGAGAAGCAATAAAAGGTAGAGCCAGCTGGACAGGGTTGTAGAGCATTGTTTCAATGTGATAGGCAGCAGGACAGAAAAGATGGGGACAGAAAAGATGGGGACAGGAAGAAGGGCAGAGGGACAGCGATAGGAAGAAAGGGACAGGGAGCAGGACAGAGGGGAGAAACAAGCAGCAGGGACAGAGGAATGGAGAGAGGAGAAGAGAGAGAAAGATAGGAAGAAGGACAGGGGTTAGAGAGAGAAAGAGAAGGAAAGGAAGCAGGACATGGATTGTCACACAGAAAAGGACAGAGAGCAGGACAGAGCATTACAGAGAGAGAAAAAAGGGACAGGGAGGCAAAGCGCTGTCAAGGGAAAGGGAGGACCAGCAATAGGTCTAAGCCTTTATTCCTATGGTGTGGGAGAACTAGCTGGAGGTTTTGCACTTTGGGAGCCCGTCTGTGCTGAGAGTGAGAGGGAGCTTGGGAATGTGTATTGGGAGTACTGGGAGGCAAGGCAAGGGTGCATGCCAGACATTGTTTCCAGTGAAAGTGCTGTCAAGGGAAGGTTAGGACCAGGGAGAGCTCTAAGCCCTTAGAGCTATGGTGTGGGAGAAATCGCTGGACGTTTGCAGTCTGGGAGCTGGTTTGTGCCGAGAGTGAGAGTGCGCTTGCGAATCTATATTCGAAATGCCTGGAGCCAAGGCTAGTGCAGATCACCGTTGTGTGTTTCCCTGGGAAGGTGTTGGCTAGGAAAGTTAAGGAGGAGCGAGAGAGCTTTTCATTCTGGCACCTTTGCTGTGAGAGAAATCGCTGGACTTTTGCAGTGGCAGAGCAGGGCTCAGCCTGTCGCGACAGTGACACGGAGGGTTGGCAGTGTAAGCAGCCAAGCAAGCACGGAGCGCCACTGTGTGCGGTCGGCAGAGCCCTGCTCCGACACTGCAAATTCCAACGCTTTCTGCCACAGCAAAGCTGCCAGCACGCAAAGCTCATGCTGCTCATCACCTTTCGTTGAGTGTTGTTTCACAGCCAAACACAAGGTGGCGCTCCGTGCTTGCTTATTTCCTTACACAGCCAGCTCGCTCTTACTGTCACGATCAGCAGAGCCCTGCTCGACACTGCAAACGTCAAGCGATTTCTCCCTCAGCAAAGGTGTCAGCACGGAAAGCTCTTGCTTCTCCTTAACTTTCCCAGCCGCCGCCTTGACAGCGAAACACACAACGGTGCTGTGCACTTGCCTTGCCTCCAGGCACTTTGGATACACATTCTCCAGCTCACTCTCACTCTCGGCACAGCCCAGCTCCCAAAGTGCAAATATCCAGGAATTTCTACCAAGAAATACGGCAATGTGTATGGGGAGTGACGGTAGGCAAGGCAAGGGTGGATCCCGTGAGTGTGTTTGGCTGTGAAAGCACCTGCCGGTGAAGGTGAGGACCAGCAAGAGCTCTCAGCCCTGAGGAGTCGAGTGTGGCAGAAATGGCTGGACCTTTGCAGTTTAGGAGCTGGTCTGTGCCGAGAGTGAGGGTGAGCTTCAGAATGTGTATTAGGAGTGCTGGGAATCAAGGCAAGGGCTGATGGCCCGAGAGTGTTTGGCTGTGAAAGTGCTGTCAAGGCAAGGTGAGCAATAGCAACAACTCTTTACACTTAGAGCTATGGTGTGGGAGAAATTGGTGGATGATTGTACTTTGGGAGGTGCTCTGTGCCGGAAGTGAGAGTGAGCTTGAGAATATGTCTGTATTGGGAATGCTTTGAGGCAAGGCAAGGGCAGATGGCCAGAGTGTGTTTGGCTGTGAAAGCGGTGTCAAGGGAAGGTGAGGACTAGCAACAGCTCTTAGCCCTCGGTCTGTGGCGTAGGAGACGCGCTGGAAATTTGAACTTCGGGAGGTGGTCTGTGCCTCGACTGAGGGTGAGAGTGAGCCTGATAATGTGTGTTAAGAGTGCTGGGAGGCAAGGCAAAGGCAGATGGCCACAGTATGGTTGGCTGTCAAAGCGCTGTCAAGGGAAGGTGAGGACCAGCCACAGCTCTAAGCCCTTAGATGTAAGGTGTGTCAGAAATGGCTTGGAAGTTTGCACTTTGGGAGGTGCTCTGTGCCGAGAGTGAGAGTGTGTTGGGAGTGCTGGTAGGCAAGGCAAAGGCAGATGGCCAGAGTGTGTTTGGCTGTGAAAGCGGTGTCAAGGGAAGGTGAGGACCAGCAACAGCTCTAAGCCCTTAGGCCTATCGTATGGGAGAAATGGCTTGGACGTTTGCACTTTGGGAGGTGGTCTGTGCCGGGAGTGAGAGTGAGATTGAGCCTGAGAATGTGTGTTGGGAGTGCTGGGAGGCAAAGGCAGGGCAGATGGCCAGAGTGTGTTTGTCTGTGAAAGCGGTGTCAAGGGAAGGTGAGGACCAGCAACAGCTCTAAGCCCTTAGAGGTAGTGTGTGTCAGAAATTCTTTGGACGTTTGCACTTTGGGAGGTGGTCTGTGCCGGGAGTGAGAGTGTGTTGGGAGTGCTGGGAGGCAAGGTAAAGACAGATGGGCAGAGTGTGTTTGTCTGTGAAAGCGGTGTCAAGGAAAGGTGAGGACCAGCAACAGCTCTAAGCCCTTACATGTAGCGTGCGTCAGATATAGCTTGGGTGTTGGGACATTGGGAGGTGGTGTGTGCCGAGAGTGAGAGTGTGTTGGGAGTGCTGGGAGGCAAGGCAAAGGCAGATGGGCAGAGTGCGTTTGGCTGTGAAAGCGGTGTCAAGGGAAGGTGAGGACCAGCAACAGCTCTAAGCCCTTAGGCCTATCGTATGGGAGAAATGGCTTGGACGTTTGCACTTTGGGAGGTGGTCTGTGCCGGGAGTGAGAGTGAGATTGAGCCTGAGAATGTGTGTTGGGAGTGCTGGGAGGCAAAGCCAGGGGAGACGGCTAGAGTGTGTTTCTCTATGAAAGCGGTGTCAAGGGAAGGTGAGGACCAGCAACAGCTCTAAGCCCTTCGGCCTATCGCCTGGGAGAAATGGCTTGGACGTTTGCACTTTGGAAGGTGGTCTCTGCCGGGAGTGAGAGTGAGATTGAGCCTGAGAATGTGTGTTGGGAGTGCTGGGAGGCAAGGCAAAGGCAGACGGCCAGAGTGTGTTTGTCTGTGAAAGCGGTGTCAAGGGAAGGTGAGGACCAGCCACATCTCTAAGCCCTTGGATGTAGCGTGCATCAGAAATCGCTTGGGTGTTGGCACTTTGGGAGGTGGTGTGTGCCGAGAGTGAGAGTGTGTTGGGAGTGCTGGGAGATAAGGCAAAGGGAGATGGCCAGAGTGTTTTTGGCTGTGAAAGCGGTGTCAAGGGAAGGTGAGGACCAGCAACAGCTCTAAGCCCTTAGGCCTATCGTATGGGAGAAATGGCTTGGGTGTTGGCACTTTGGTTGCTGGTCTGTGACGGGAGTGACATTGCGCCAGAGAATGTGTGTTGGGAGTGCTGGGAGGCAAAGGCAGGGTAGATGGCCAGAGTGTGTTTGGCCGTGAAAGCGGTGTCAAGGGAAGGTGAGGACCAGCAACAGCTCTAAGCCCTTAGATGTAGTATGTGTCAGAAATTGCTTGGGTGTTGGCACTTTGGGAGGAGGTCTGTGCCGGTAGTGAGAGTGTGTTGGCAGTGCGGGGAGGCAAGGCAAAGGCAGATGGGCAGAGTGTGTTTGGCTGTGAAAGCGGTGTCAAGGGAAGGTGAGAACCAGCAACAGCTCTAAGCCCTTCGGCCTATCGTATGGGAGAAATGGCTTGGACGTTTGCACTTTGGGAGGTGGTCTGTGCCGGGAGTGAGAGTGAGATTGAGCCTGAGAATGTGTGTTGGGAGTGGTGGCAGTTGAGGCAAAGGCAGATGGGCAGAGTGTGTTTGTCTGTGAAAGCGGTGTCAAGGGAAGGTGAGAACCAGCAAGAGCTCTCAGCCCTTAGACGTAGCCTGCTTCAGAAATCGCTTGGGTGTTGGCATTTTGGGAGTTGGTCTCCGCTGGGAGTGAGAGTGAGAGCCTGAGTGAGCCTGAGAATGTGTGTTGGGAGTGCTGGGAGGCAAAGCCAGGGCAGATGGCCAGAGTGTGTTTCTCTGTGAAAGCGGTGTCAAGGGAAGGTGAGGACCAGCATCTGCTCTAAGCCCTTAGATGTAGCGTGCGTCAGAAATCGCATGGATGTTGGCACTTTGGGAGGTGGTGTGTGCCGAGAGTGAGAGTGTGTTGGGAGTGGTGGGAGTTGAGGCAAAGGCAGATGGCCAGAGTGTGTTTGGCTGTGAAAGCGGTGTCAAGGGAAGGGGAGGACCAGCCACATCTCTAAGCCCTTAGATGTAGCGTGCGTCAGAAATCGCTTGGGTGTTGGGACGTTGGGAGGTGGTCTGTGCCGAGAGTGAGAGTGAGATTGACCCTGCGAATGTGTGTTGGGAGTGCTGGGAGGCTAAGGACGGGCAGACGGCGAGAGTGTGTTTGTCTGTGAAAGCGGTGTCAAGGGAAGGTGAGGACCAGCAACAGCTCTAAGCCCTTAGATGTAGCGTGCGTCAGAAATCGCTTGGGTGTTGGCACTTTGGGAGGTGGTGTGTGCCGAGACTGAGAGTGTGTTGGGAGTGGTGGGAGTTGAGGCAAAGGCAGATGGGCAGAGTGTGTTTGTCTGTGAAAGCGGTGTCAAGGGAAGGTGAGGACCAGCAACAGCTCAAAGCCCTTAGGCCTATCGCCTGGGAGAAATGGCTTGGACGTTTGCACTTTGGGAGTTGGTCTTTGCCGGGAGTGAGAGTGAGATTGAGCCTGAGAATGTGTGTTGGGAGTGCTGGGAGGCAAAGCCAGGGTAGATGGCCAGAGTGTGTTTGGCTGTGAAAGCGGTGTCAAGGGAAGGTGAGGACCAGCAACAGCTCTAAGCCCTTAGATGTAGCGTGCGTCAGAAATCGCTTGGGTGTTGGGACATTGGGAGGTGGTCTGTGCCGAGAGTGAGAGTGTGTTGGGAGTGCTGGCAGGCAAGGTAAAGGCAGATGGGCAGAGTGTGTTTGGCTGTGAAAGCGGTGTCAAGGGAAGGTGAGGACCAGCAAAAACAATCAGCCCTTAGAGGTAGCGTACGGGATAAATGGCTTGGATGTTTGCACTTTGGGAGTTGGTCTGTGCCGGGAGTGAGAGTGAGATTGACCCTGCGAATGTGTGTTGGGAGTGCTGGTAGGCAAGGCAAAGGCAGAATTGCAGAGTGTGTTTGGCTGTGAAAGCGGTGTCAAGGGAAGGTGAGGACCAGCAAAAACAATCAGCCCTTAGAGGTAGCGTACGGGATAAATGGCTTGGATGTTTGCACTTTGGGAGGTGGTCTGTGCCGGGAGTGAGAGTGAGATTGAGCCTGAGAATGTGTGTTGGGAGTGCTGGGAGGCAAAGCCAGGGGAGACGGCTAGAGTGTGTTTCTCTATGAAAGCGGTGTCAAGGGAAGGTGAGGACCAGCCACAGCTCTAAGCCCTTCGGCCTATCGTATGGGAGAAATGGCTTGGACGTTTGCACTTTGGAAGGTGGTCTGTGCCGGGAGTGAGAGTGAGATTGAGCCTGAGAATGTGTGTTGGGAGTGCTGGGAGGCAAGGCAAAGGCAGACGGCCAGAGTGTGTTTGTCTGTGAAAGCGGTGTCAAGGGAAGGTGAGGACCAGCCACATCTCTAAGCCCTTGGATATAGCGTGCGTCAGAAATCGCTTGGGGGTTAGCACTTTGGGAGGTGGTGTGTGCCGAGAGTGAGAGTGTGTTGGGAGTGCTGGGCGGCAAGGCAAAGGCAGATGGGCAGAGTGTGTTTGGCTGTGAAAGTGGTGTCAGGGGAAGGTGAGGACCAGCAACAGCTCTAAGCCCTTAGGCCTATCGCGTGGGAGAAATGCCTTGGGTGTTGTCACTATGGGAGGTGGTCTGTGCCGGGAGTGAGAGTGAGATTGAGCCTGAGAATGTGTGTTGGGAGTGCTGGGAGGCAAAGCCAGGGTAGATGGCCAGAGTGTGTTTGGCTGTGAAAGCAGTGTCAAGGGAAGGTGGGGACCAGCCACAGCTCTAAGCCCTTAAAGGTAGCGTGTGTCAGAAATCGCTTGGGTGTTGGGACGTTGGGAGGTGGCGTGTGCCGAGAGTGAGAGTGTGTTGGGAGTGCTGGTAGGCAAGGCAAAGGTAGAATTGCAGAGTGTGTTTGGCTGTGAAAGCGGTGTCAAGGGAAGGTGAGGACCAGCCACAGCTCTAAGCCCTTAGGCCTATCGTATGGGAGAAATGGCTTGGACGTTTGCACTTTGGGAGGTGGTCTGTGCCGGGAGTGAGAGTGAGATTGAGCCTGAGAATGTGTGTTGGGAGTGCTGGGAGACAAAGCCAGGGCAGATGGCTAGAGTGTGTTTGACTGTGAACGCGGTGTCAAGGGAAGGTGAGGACCAGCAACAGCTCTAAGCCCTTAGATGTAGCGTGTGTCAGACATTGCTTGGTGTTGGGACGTTGGGAGGTAGTCTGTGCCGAGAGTGAGAGTGTGTTGGGAGTGCTGGCAGGCAAGGCAAAGGCAGATGGGCAGAGTGTGTTTGGCTGTGAAAGCGGTGTCAAGGGAAGGTGAGGACCAGCAACAGCTCTCAGCCCTTAGAGGTCGCGTGCGGGATAAATGGCTTGGGCGTTTTCACTTTGGGAGGTGGTCTGTGCCCCGAGTGAGAGTGACATTGCGCCTGAGAATATGTGTTGAGAGTACTGGGAGGCAAGGCAAAGGCAGAATGCCAGAGTGTGTTTGGCTGTGAAAGCGGTGTCAAGGGAAGGTGAGGACCAGCAACAGCTCTAAGCCCTTAGATGTAGTATGTGTAAGAAATTGCTTCGGTGTTGGCACTTTGGGAGGAGGTCTGTGCCGGTAGTGAGAGTGTGTTGGGAGTGCTGGGAGGCAAGGCAAAGGCAGATGGCCAGAGTGTGTTTGTCTGTGAAAGGGGTGTCAGGGGAAGGTGAGGACCAGCCACAGCTCTAAGCCCTTAGGCCTATCGCCTGGGAGAAATGGCTTGGGTGTTGTCACTATGGGAGGTGGTCTGTGCCGGGAGTGAGAGTGAGATTGAGCCTGAGAATGTGTGTTGGGAGTGCTGGGAGGCAAAGCCAGGGTAGATGGCCAGAGTGTGTTTGTCTGTGAAAGCAGTGTCAAGGGAAGGTGGGGACCAGCCACAGCTCTAAGCCCTTAAAGGTAGCGTGTGTCAGAAATCGCTTGGGTGTTGGGACGTTGGGAGGTGGTGTGTGCCGAGAGAGAGTGTGTGTTGGGAGTGCTGGTAGGCAAGGCAAAGGCAGATGGGCAGAGTGTGTTTCGCTGTGAAAGCGGTGTCAAGGGAAGGTGAGGACCAGCAACAGCTCTAAGCCCTTAGGCCTATCGTATGGGAGAAATGGCTTGGACGTTTGCACGTTGGGAGGTGGTCTGTGCCGGGAGTGAGAGTGAGATTGAGCCTGAGAATGTGTGTTGGGAGTGCTGGGAGACAAAGCCAGGGCAGACGGCTAGAGTGTGTTTGTCTGTGAAAGCGATGTCAAGGGAAGGTGAGGACCAGCAACAGCTCTAAGCCCTTAGATGTAGTGTGTGTCAGAAATAGCTTGGGGGTTTGCACTTTGGGAGGTGGTGTGTGCCGAGAGTGAGAGTGTGTTGGGAGTGGTGGGAGGCAAGGCAAAGGCAGAATGCCAGAGTGTGTTTGGCTGTGGAAGCGGTGTCAAGGGAAGGTGAGGACCAGCCACAGCTCTCAGCCCTTAGAGGTAGCGTACGGGATAAATGGCTTGGATGTTTGAACTTTGGGAGTTGGTCTGTGCAGGGAGTGAGAGTGAGATTGACCCTGCGAATGTGTGTTGGGAGTGCTGATAGGCAGGGCAAAGGTAGAATTGCAGAGTGTGTTTGGCTGTGAAAGCGGTGTCAAGGGAAGGTGAGGACCAGCCAAAGCTCTAAGCCCTTCGGCCTATCGTATGGGAGAAATGGCTTGGACGTTTGCACTTTGGGAGGTGGTCTGTGCCGGGAGTGAGAGTGAGATTGAGCCTGAGAATGTGTGTTGGGAGTGCTGGGAGGCAAAGCCAGGGCAGACGGCTAGAGTGTGTTTGGCTGTGAAAGCGGTGTCAAGGGAAGGTGAGGACCAGCAACAGCTCTAAGCCCTTAGATGTAGCGTGCGTCAGAAATCGCTTGGGTGTTGGGACATTGGGAGGTGGTCTGTGCCGAGAGTGAGAGTGTGTTGGGAGTGCTGGGAGGCAAGGTAGGGGGAGATGGGCAGAGTGTGTTTGGCTGTGAAAGCGGTGTCAAGGGAAGGTGAGGACCAGCAACAACTCTCAGCCCTTAGAGGTAGCGTGCGGGATAAATGGCTTGGATGTTTGCACTTTGGGAGTTGGTCTGTGCCGGGAGTGAGAGTGAGATTGACCCTGCGAATGTGTGTTGGGAGTGCTGGTAGGCAAGGCAAAGGTAGAATTGCAGAGTGTGTTTGGCTGTGAAAGCGGTGTCAAGGGAAGGTGAGGACCAGCAACAACTCTAAGCCCTTAGGCCTATCGCATGGGAGAAATGGCTTGGGTGTTGGCACTTTGGGAGGTGGTCTGTGCCGGGAGTGAGAGTGAGATTGAGCCTGAGAATGTGTGTTGTGAGTGCTGGTAGGCAAGGTAAAGGCAGATGGCCAGAGTGTGTTTGTATGTGAAAGCGGTGTCAAGGGAAGGTGAGGACCAGCAACAACTCGCAGCCCTTAAAGGTAGCGTGCGGGATAAATGGCTTGGACGTTTGCACTTTGGGAGGTGGTCTGTGCCGGGAGTGAGAGTGAGATTGAGCCTGAGAATGTGTGTTGGGAGTGCTGGGAGGCAAAGCCAGGGCAGACGGCTAGAGTGTGTTTGGCTGTGAAAGCGGTGTCAAGGGAAGGTGAGGACCAGCAACAGCTCTCAGCCCTTAGAGGTAGTGTGTGTCAGAAATTGCTTCGGTGTTGGCACTTTGGGAGGTGGTGTGTGCCGAGAGAGAGTGTGTGTTGGGAGTGCTGGTAGGCAAGGCAAAGGCAGAATTGCAGAGTGTGTTTGGCTGTGAAAGCGGTGTCAAGGGAAGGTGAGGACCAGCAACAGCTCTAAGCCCTTAGGCCTATCGTATGGGAGAAATGGCTTGGACGTTTGCACTTTGGGAGGTGGTCTGTGCCGGGAGTGAGAGTGAGATTGAGCCTGAGAATGTGTGTTGGGTGTTCTGGGATGGTAAGGCAGGGCAGAAGGCCAGAGTGTGTTTCTATGTGAAAGCGGTGTTAAGGGAAGGTGAGGACCAGCCACAGCTTTAAGCCCTTAGATGTAGCGTGCGTCAGAAATACCTTGGGTGTTGGCACTTTGGGAGGTGGTGTGTGCCGAGAGAGAGTGTGTGTTGGGAGTGCTGGTAGGCAAGGCAAGTGCAGAATGCCAGAGTGTGTTTGGCTGTGAAAGCGGTGTCAAGGGAAGGTGAGGACCAGCCACAGCTCTAAGCCCTTAGAGGTCGCGTGCGGGATAAATGGCTTGGGCGTTTGCACTTTGGGAGGTGGTCTGTGCCGGGAGTGAGAGTGACATTGCGCCTGAGAATATGTGTTGGGAGTACTGGCAGGCAAGGCAAAGGCAGAATGCCAGAGTGTGTTTGGCTGTGAAAGCGGTGTCAAGGGAAGGTGAGGACCAGCAACAGCTCTAAGCCCTTAGAAGTAGCGTGCGTCAGAAATCGCTTGGGTGTTGGGACGTTGGGAGGTAGTCTGTGCTGAGAGTGAGAGTGTGTTGGGAGTGCTGGGCGGCAAGGCAAAGGCAGATGGCCAGAGTGTGTTTGGCGGTGAAAGCGGTGTCAAGGGAAGGTGAGGACCAGCCACAGCTCTAAGCTTTTAGGCCTATCGTATGGGAGAAATGGCTTGGATGTTTGCACTTTGGTTGCTGCTCTGTGCCGGGAGTGACTTTGCGCCTGAGAATGTGTGTTGGGAGTGCTGGTAGGCAAAGCCAGGGTAGATGGCCAGAGTGTGTTTGGCTGTGAAAGCGGTGTCAAGGGAAGGTGAGGACCAGCAACAGCTCTAAGCCCTTAGATGTAGTATGTGTAAGAAATTGCTTCGGTGTTGGCACTTTGGGAGGAGGTCTGTGCCGGTAGTGAGAGTGTGTTGGCAGTGCGGGGAGGCAAGGCAAAGGCAGATGGCCAGGGTGTGTTTGGCTGTGAAAGCGCTGTCAAGGGAAGGTGAGGACCAGCAACAGCTCTAAGGCCTTAGGCCTATCGCCTGGGAGAAATGGCTTGGGTGTTGTCACTATGGGAGGTGGTCTGTGCCGGGAGTGAGAGTGAGATTGAGCCTGAGAATGTGTGTTGGGAGTGCTGGGAGGCAAAGCCAGGGTAGATGGCCAGAGTGTATTTGGCTGTGAAAGCAGTGTCAAGGGAAGGTGAGGACCAGCAACAGCTCTAAGCCCTTAGATGTAGGGTGCGTCAGAAATCGCAGGAATGTTGGCAGTTTTGGAGGTGGTGTGTGCCGAGAGTGAGAGTGTGTTGGGAATACTGGGAGGCAAAGCAAAGGCAGATGGGCAGAGTGTGTTTGGCTGTGAAAGCGGTGTCAAGGGAAGGTGAGGACCAGCAACAGCTCTCAGCCCTTAGAGGTAGCGTGCGGGATAAATGGCTTGGACGTTTGAACTTTGGGAGGTGGTCTGTGCCGGGAGTGAGAGTGAGATTGAGCCTGAGAATGTGTGTTGGGAGTGCTGGGAGGCAAAGCCAGGGCAGACGGCTAGAGTGTGTTTGTCTGTGAAAGCGATGTCAAGGGAAGGTGAGGACCAGCAACAGCTCTAAGCCCTTAGATGTAGTGTGTGTCACAAATAGCTTGGTGTTGGCACTTTGGGAGGTGGTGTGTGCCGAGAGTGAGAGTGTGTTGGGAGTGCTGGGAGGCAAGGCAAAGGCAGATGGGCAGAGTGTGTTTGGCTGTGAAAGCGGTGTCAAGGGAAGGTGAGGACCAGCAACAACTCTCAGCCCTTAGAGGTAGCGTGCGGGATAAATGGCATGGATGTTTGAACTTTGGGAGGTGGTCTGTGCCGGGAGTGAGAGTGAGATTGACCGTGCGAATGTGTGTTGGGAGTGCTGGTAGGCAAGGCAAAGGCAGAATGCCAGAGTGTGTTTGGCTGTGAAAGCGGTGTCAAGGGAAGGTGAGGACCAGCAACAGCTCTAAGCCCTTGGATATAGCGTGCGTCAGAAATCGCTTGGGGGTTAGCACTTTGGGAGGTGGTGTGTGCCGAGAGTGAGAGTGTGTTGGGAGTGCTGGGCGGCAAGGCAAAGGCAGATGGGCAGAGTGTGTTTGGCTGTGAAAGTGGTGTCAAGGGAAGGTGAGGACCAGCAACAGCTCTAAGCCCTTAGGCCTATCGCCTGGGAGAAATGCCTTGGGTGTTGTCACTATGGGAGGTGGTCTGTGCCGGGAGTGAGAGTGAGATTGAGCCTGAGAATGTGTGTTGGGAGTGCTGGGAGACAAAGCCAGGACAGACGGCTAGAGTGTGTTTGGCTGTGAAAGCGGTGTCAAGGGAAGGTGAGGACCAGCCACAGCTTTAAGCCCTTAGATGTAGCGTGCGTCAGAAATACCTTGGGTGTTGGCACTTTGGGAGGGGGTGTGTGCCGAGAGTGAGAGTGTGTTGGGAGTGCTGGTAGGCAAGGCAAAGGCAGAATTGCAGAGTGTGTTTGGCTGTGAAAGCGGTGTCAAGGGAAGGTGAGGACCAGCCAAAGCTCTAAGCCCTTAGGCCTATCGTATGGGAGAAATGGCTTGGACGTTTGCACTTTGGGAGGTGGTCTGTGCCGGGAGTGAGAGTGAGATTGAGCCTGAGAATGTGTGTTGGGAGTGCTGGGAGGCAAAGGCAGGGTAGATGGCCAGAGTGTGTTTGACTGTGAACGCGGTGTCAAGGGAAGGTGAGGACCAGCAACAGCTCTAAGCCCTTAGATGTAGCGTGTGTCAGACATTGCTTGGTGTTGGGACGTTGGGAGGTAGTCTGTGCCGAGAGTGAGAGTGTGTTGGGAGTGCTGGCAGGCAAGGCAAAGGCAGATGGGCAGAGTGTGTTTGGCTGTGAAAGCGGTGTCAAGGGAAGGTGAGGACCAGCCACAGCTCTAAGCCCTTAGAGGTCGCGTGCGGGATAAATGGCTTGGGCGTTTTCACTTTGGGAGGTGGTCTGTGCCCCGAGTGAGAGTGACATTGCGCCTGAGAATATGTGTTGAGAGTACTGGGAGGCAAGGCAAAGGCAGAATGCCAGAGTGTGTTTGGCTGTGAAAGCGGTGTCAAGGGAAGGTGAGGACCAGCAACAGCTCTAAGCCCTTAGATGTAGTATGTGTAAGAAATTGCTTCGGTGTTGGCACTTTGGGAGGAGGTCTGTGCCGGTAGTGAGAGTGTGTTGGGAGTGCGGGGAGGCAAGGCAAAGGCAGATGGCCAGAGTGTGTTTGTCTGTGAAAGGGGTGTCAGGGGAAGGTGAGGACCAGCCACAGCTCTAAGCCCTTAGGCCTATCGCCTGGGAGAAATGGCTTGGGTGTTGTCACTATGGGAGGTGGTCTGTGCCGGGAGTGAGAGTGAGATTGAGCCTGAGAATGTGTGTTGGGAGTGCTGGGAGGCAAAGCCAGGGTAGATGGCCAGAGTGTGTTTGTCTGTGAAAGCAGTGTCAAGGGAAGGTGGGGACCAGCCACAGCTCTAAGCCCTTAAAGGTAGCGTGTGTCAGAAATCGCTTGGGTGTTGGGACATTGGGAGGTGGTGTGTGCCGAGAGAGAGTGTGTGTTGGGAGTGCTGGTAGGCAAGGCAAAGGTAGAATTGCAGAGTGTGTTTGGCTGTGAAAGCGGTGTCAAGGGAAGGTGAGGACCAGCAACAGCTCTAAGCCCTTAGGCCTATCGTATGGGAGAAATGGCTTGGACGTTTGCACGTTGGGAGGTGGTCTGTGCCGGGAGTGAGAGTGAGATTGAGCCTGAGAATGTGTGTTGGGAGTGCTGGGAGACAAAGCCAGGGCAGACGGCTAGAGTGTGTTTGTCTGTGAAAGCGATGTCAAGGGAAGGTGAGGACCAGCAACAGCTGTAAGCCCTTAGATGTAGTGTGTGTCAGAAATAGCTTGGGGGTTTGCACTTTGGGAGGTGGTGTGTGCCGAGAGTGAGAGTGTGTTGGGAGTGGTGGGAGGCAAGGCAAAGGCAGAATGCCAGAGTGTGTTTGGCTGTGGAAGCGGTGTCAAGGGAAGGTGAGGACCAGCCACAGCTCTCAGCCCTTAGAGGTAGCGTACGGGATAAATGGCTTGGATGTTTGAACTTTGGGAGTTGGTCTGTGCAGGGAGTGAGAGTGAGATTGACCCTGCGAATGTGTGTTGGGAGTGCTGATAGGCAGGGCAAAGTTAGAATTGCAGAGTGTGTTTGGCTGTGAAAGCGGTGTCAAGGGAAGGTGAGGACCAGCAACAGCTCTAAGCCCTTCGGCCTATCGCCTGGGAGAAATGGCTTGGACGTTTGCACTTTGGGAGTTGGTCTGTGCCGGGAGTGAGAGTGAGATTGAGCCTGAGAATGTGTGTTGGGAGTGCTGGGAGGCAAAGCCAGGGCAGACGGCTAGAGTGTGTTTGTATGTGAAAGCGGTGTCAAGGGAAGGTGAGGACCAGCAACAGCTCTAAGCCCTTAGATGTAGCGTGCGTCAGAAATCGCTTGGGTGGTGGGACATTGGGAGGTGGTGTGTGCCGAGAGTGAGAGTGTGTTGGGAGTGCTGGGAGGCAAGGTAGGGGGAGATGGGCAGAGTGTGTTTGGCTGTGAAAGCGGTGTCAAGGGAAGGTGAGGACCAGCAACAACTCTCAGCCCTTAGAGGTAGCGTGCGGGATAAATGGCTTGGATGTTTGCACTTTGGGAGTTGGTCTGTGCCGGGAGTGAGAGTGAGATTGACCCTGCGAATGTGTGTTGGGAGTGCTGGTAGGCAAGGCAAAGGTAGAATTGCAGAGTGTGTTTGGCTGTGAAAGCGGTGTCAAGGGAAGGTGAGGACCAGCAACAACTCTAAGCCCTTAGGCCTATCGCATGGGAGAAATGGCTTGGGTGTTGGCACTTTGGGAGGTGGTCTGTGCCGGGAGTGAGAGTGAGATTGAGCCTGAGAATGTGTGTTGTGAGTGCTGGTAGGCAAGGTAAAGGCAGATGGCCAGAGTGTGTTTGTATGTGAAAGCGGTGTCAAGGGAAGGTGAGGACCAGCAACAACTCGCAGCCCTTAAAGGTAGCGTGCGGGATAAATGGCTTGGACGTTTGCACTTTGGGAGGTGGTCTGTGCCGGGAGTGAGAGTGAGATTGAGCCTGAGAATGTGTGTTGGGAGTGCTGGGAGGCAAAGCCAGGGCAGACGGCTAGAGTGTGTTTGGCTGTGAAAGCGGTGTCAAGGGAAGGTGAGGACCAGCAACAGCTCTCAGCCCTTAGAGGTCGCGTGCGGGATAAATGGCTTGGGCGTTTTCACTTTGGGAGGTGGTCTGTGCCCCGAGTGAGAGTGACATTGCGCCTGAGAATATGTGTTGAGAGTACTGGGAGGCAAGGCAAAGGCAGAATGCCAGAGTGTGTTTGGCTGTGAAAGCGGTGTCAAGGGAAGGTGAGGACCAGCAACAGCTCTAAGCCCTTAGATGTAGTATGTGTAAGAAATTGCTTCGGTGTTGGCACTTTGGGAGGAGGTCTGTGCCGGTAGTGAGAGTGTGTTGGGAGTGCGGGGAGGCAAGGCAAAGGCAGATGGCCAGAGTGTGTTTGTCTGTGAAAGGGGTGTCAGGGGAAGGTGAGGACCAGCCACAGCTCTAAGCCCTTAGGCCTATCGCCTGGGAGAAATGGCTTGGGTGTTGTCACTATGGGAGGTGGTCTGTGCCGGGAGTGAGAGTGAGATTGAGCCTGAGAATGTGTGTTGGGAGTGCTGGGAGGCAAAGCCAGGGTAGATGGCCAGAGTGTGTTTGTCTGTGAAAGCAGTGTCAAGGGAAGGTGGGGACCAGCCACAGCTCTAAGCCCTTAAAGGTAGCGTGTGTCAGAAATCGCTTGGGTGTTGGGACGTTGGGAGGTGGTGTGTGCCGAGAGAGAGTGTGTGTTGGGAGTGCTGGTAGGCAAGGCAAAGGCAGATGGGCAGAGTGTGTTTCGCTGTGAAAGCGGTGTCAAGGGAAGGTGAGGACCAGCAACAGCTCTAAGCCCTTAGGCCTATCGTATGGGAGAAATGGCTTGGACGTTTGCACGTTGGGAGGTGGTCTGTGCCGGGAGTGAGAGTGAGATTGAGCCTGAGAATGTGTGTTGGGAGTGCTGGGAGACAAAGCCAGGGCAGACGGCTAGAGTGTGTTTGTCTGTGAAAGCGATGTCAAGGGAAGGTGAGGACCAGCAACAGCTCTAAGCCCTTAGATGTAGTGTGTGTCAGAAATAGCTTGGGGGTTTGCACTTTGGGAGGTGGTGTGTGCCGAGAGTGAGAGTGTGTTGGGAGTGGTGGGAGGCAAGGCAAAGGCAGAATGCCAGAGTGTGTTTGGCTGTGGAAGTGGTGTCAAGGGAAGGTGAGGACCAGCCACAGCTCTCAGCCCTTAGAGGTAGCGTACGGGATAAATGGCTTGGATGTTTGAACTTTGGGAGTTGGTCTGTGCAGGGAGTGAGAGTGAGATTGACCCTGCGAATGTGTGTTGGGAGTGCTGATAGGCAGGGCAAAGGTAGAATTGCAGAGTGTGTTTGGCTGTGAAAGCGGTGTCAAGGGAAGGTGAGGACCAGCAACAGCTCTAAGCCCTTCGGCCTATCGTATGGGAGAAATGGCTTGGACGTTTGCACTTTGGGAGGTGGTCTGTGCCGGGAGTGAGAGTGAGATTGAGCCTGAGAATGTGTGTTGGGAGTGCTGGGAGGCAAAGCCAGGGCAGACGGCTAGAGTGTGTTTGGCTGTGAAAGCGGTGTCAAGGGAAGGTGAGGACCAGCAACAGCTCTAAGCCCTTAGATGTAGCGTGCGTCAGAAATCGCTTGGGTGTTGGGACATTGGGAGGTGGTCTGTGCCGAGAGTGAGAGTGTGTTGGGAGTGCTGGGAGGCAAGGTAGGGGGAGATGGGCAGAGTGTGTTTGGCTGTGAAAGCGGTGTCAAGGGAAGGTGAGGACCAGCAACAACTCTCAGCCCTTAGAGGTAGCGTGCGGGATAAATGGCTTGGATGTTTGCACTTTGGGAGTTGGTCTGTGCCGGGAGTGAGAGTGAGATTGACCCTGCGAATGTGTGTTGGGAGTGCTGGTAGGCAAGGCAAAGGTAGAATTGCAGAGTGTGTTTGGCTGTGAAAGCGGTGTCAAGGGAAGGTGAGGACCAGCAACAACTCTAAGCCCTTAGGCCTATCGCATGGGAGAAATGGCTTGGGTGTTGGCACTTTGGGAGGTGGTCTGTGCCGGGAGTGAGAGTGAGATTGAGCCTGAGAATGTGTGTTGTGAGTGCTGGTAGGCAAGGTAAAGGCAGATGGCCAGAGTGTGTTTGTATGTGAAAGCGGTGTCAAGGGAAGGTGAGGACCAGCAACAACTCGCAGCCCTTAAAGGTAGCGTGCGGGATAAATGGCTTGGACGTTTGCACTTTGGGAGGTGGTCTGTGCCGGGAGTGAGAGTGAGATTGAGCCTGAGAATGTGTGTTGGGAGTGCTGGGAGGCAAAGCCAGGGCAGACGGCTAGAGTGTGTTTGGCTGTGAAAGCGGTGTCAAGGGAAGGTGAGGACCAGCAACAGCTCTCAGCCCTTAGAGGTAGTGTGTGTCAGAAATTGCTTCGGTGTTGGCACTTTGGGAGGAGGTCTGTGCCGGTAGTGAGAGTGTGTTGGCAGTGCGGGTAGGCAAGGCAAAGGCAGATGGGCAGAGTGTGTTTGGCTGTGAAAGCGGTGTCAAGGGAAGGTGAGGACCAGCAACAGCTCTAAGCCCTTAGGCCTATCGTATGGGAGAAATGGCTTGGACGTTTGCACTTTGGGAGGTGGTCTGTGCCGGGAGTGAGAGTGAGATTGAGCCTGAGAATGTGTGTTGGGTGTTCTGGGATGGTAAGGCAGGGCAGAAGGCCAGAGTGTGTTTCTATGTGAAAGCGGTGTTAAGGGAAGGTGAGGACCAGCCACAGCTTTAAGCCCTTAGATGTAGCGTGCGTCAGAAATACCTTGGGTGTTGGCACTTTGGGAGGTGGTGTGTGCCGAGAGAGAGTGTGTGTTGGGAGTGCTGGTAGGCAAGGCAAGTGCAGAATGCCAGAGTGTGTTTGGCTGTGAAAGCGGTGTCAAGGGAAGGTGAGGACCAGCCACAGCTCTAAGCCCTTAGAGGTCGCGTGCGGGATAAATGGCTTGGGCGTTTGCACTTTGGGAGGTGGTCTGTGCCGGGAGTGAGAGTGACATTGCGCCTGAGAATATGTGTTGGGAGTACTGGCAGGCAAGGCAAAGGCAGAATGCCAGAGTGTGTTTGGCTGTGAAAGCGGTGTCAAGGGAAGGTGAGGACCAGCAACAGCTCTAAGCCCTTAGAAGTAGCGTGCGTCAGAAATCGCTTGGGTGTTGGGACGTTGGGAGGTAGTCTGTGCTGAGAGTGAGAGTGTGTTGGGAGTGCTGGGCGGCAAGGCAAAGGCAGATGGCCAGAGTGTGTTTGGCGGTGAAAGCGGTGTCAAGGGAAGGTGAGGACCAGCCACAGCTCTAAGCTTTTAGGCCTATCGTATGGGAGAAATGGCTTGGATGTTTGCACTTTGGTTGCTGCTCTGTGCCGGGAGTGACTTTGCGCCTGAGAATGTGTGTTGGGAGTGCTGGTAGGCAAAGCCAGGGTAGATGGCCAGAGTGTGTTTGGCTGTGAAAGCGGTGTCAAGGGAAGGTGAGGACCAGCAACAGCTCTAAGCCCTTAGATGTAGTATGTGTAAGAAATTGCTTCGGTGTTGGCACTTTGGGAGGAGGTCTGTGCCGGTAGTGAGAGTGTGTTGGCAGTGCGGGGAGGCAAGGCAAAGGCAGATGGCCAGGGTGTGTTTGGCTGTGAAAGCGCTGTCAAGGGAAGGTGAGGACCAGCAACAGCTCTAAGGCCTTAGGCCTATCGCCTGGGAGAAATGGCTTGGGTGTTGTCACTATGGGAGGTGGTCTGTGCCGGGAGTGAGAGTGAGATTGAGCCTGAGAATGTGTGTTGGGAGTGCTGGGAGGCAAAGCCAGGGTAGATGGCCAGAGTGTATTTGGCTGTGAAAGCAGTGTCAAGGGAAGGTGAGGACCAGCAACAGCTCTAAGCCCTTAGATGTAGGGTGCGTCAGAAATCGCAGGAATGTTGGCAGTTTTGGAGGTGGTGTGTGCCGAGAGTGAGAGTGTGTTGGGAATACTGGGAGGCAAAGCAAAGGCAGATGGGCAGAGTGTGTTTGGCTGTGAAAGCGGTGTCAAGGGAAGGTGAGGACCAGCAACAGCTCTCAGCCCTTAGAGGTAGCGTGCGGGATAAATGGCTTGGACGTTTGAACTTTGGGAGGTGGTCTGTGCCGGGAGTGAGAGTGAGATTGAGCCTGAGAATGTGTGTTGGGAGTGCTGGGAGGCAAAGCCAGGGCAGACGGCTAGAGTGTGTTTGTCTGTGAAAGCGATGTCAAGGGAAGGTGAGGACCAGCAACAGCTCTAAGCCCTTAGATGTAGTGTGTGTCACAAATAGCTTGGTGTTGGCACTTTGGGAGGTGGTGTGTGCCGAGAGTGAGAGTGTGTTGGGAGTGCTGGGAGGCAAGGCAAAGGCAGATGGGCAGAGTGTGTTTGGCTGTGAAAGCGGTGTCAAGGGAAGGTGAGGACCAGCAACAACTCTCAGCCCTTAGAGGTAGCGTGCAGGATAAATGGCATGGATGTTTGAACTTTGGGAGGTGGTCTGTGCCGGGAGTGAGAGTGAGATTGACCGTGCGAATGTGTGTTGGGAGTGCTGGTAGGCAAGGCAAAGGCAGAATGCCAGAGTGTGTTTGGCTGTGAAAGCGGTGTCAAGGGAAGGTGAGGACCAGCAACAGCTCTAAGCCCTTGGATATAGCGTGCGTCAGAAATCGCTTGGGGGTTAGCACTTTGGGAGGTGGTGTGTGCCGAGAGTGAGAGTGTGTTGGGAGTGCTGGGCGGCAAGGCAAAGGCAGATGGGCAGAGTGTGTTTGGCTGTGAAAGTGGTGTCAAGGGAAGGTGAGGACCAGCAACAGCTCTAAGCCCTTAGGCCTATCGCCTGGGAGAAATGCCTTGGGTGTTGTCACTATGGGAGGTGGTCTGTGCCGGGAGTGAGAGTGAGATTGAGCCTGAGAATGTGTGTTGGGAGTGCTGGGAGGCAAAGCCAGGGTAGATGGCCAGAGTGTGTTTGGCTGTGAAAGCAGTGTCAAGGGAAGGTGGGGACCAGCCACAGCTCTAAGCCCTTAAAGGTCGCGTGTGTCAGAAATCGCTTGGGTGTTGGGACGTTGGGAGGTTGCGTGTGCCGAGAGTGAGAGTGTGTTGGGAGTGCTGGTAGGCAAGGCAAAGGTAGAATTGCAGAGTGTGTTTGGCTGTGAAAGCGGTGTCAAGGGAAGGTGAGGACCAGCCACAGCTCTAAGCCCTTAGGCCTATCGTATGGGAGAAATGGCTTGGACGTTTGCACTTTGGGAGGTGGTCTGTGCCGGGAGTGAGAGTGAGATTGAGCCTGAGAATGTGTGTTGGGAGTGCTGGGAGACAAAGCCAGGGCAGATGGCTAGAGTGTGTTTGTCTGTGAAAGCGATGTCAAGGGAAGGTGAGGACCAGCAACAGCTCTAAGCCCTTAGATGTAGTGTGTGTCAGAAATAGCTTGGGGGTTTGCACTTTGGGAGGTGGTGTGTGCCGAGAGTGAGAGTGTGTTGGGAGTGCTGGGAGGCAGGGCAAAGGCAGAATGCCAGAGTGTGTTTGGCTGTGGAAGCGGTGTCAAGGGAAGGTGAGGACCAGCAACAGCTCTCAGCCCTTAGAGGTAGCGTACGGGATAAATGGCTTGGATGTTTGCACTTTGGGAGGTGGTCTGTGCCGGGAGTGAGAGTGAGATTGAGCCTGAGAATGTGTGTTGGGAGTGCTGGGAGACAAAGCCAGGACAGACGGCTAGAGTGTGTTTGGCTGTGAAAGCGGTGTCAAGGGAAGGTGAGGACCAGCCACAGCTTTAAGCCCTTAGATGTAGCGTGCGTCAGAAATACCTTGGGTGTTGGCACTTTGGGAGGGGGTGTGTGCCGAGAGTGAGAGTGTGTTGGGAGTGCTGGTAGGCAAGGCAAAGGCAGAATTGCAGAGTGTGTTTGGCTGTGAAAGCGGTGTCAAGGGAAGGTGAGGACCAGCCAAAGCTCTAAGCCCTTCGGCCTATCGTATGGGAGAAATGGCTTGGACGTTTGCACTTTGGGAGGTGGTCTGTGCCGGGAGTGAGAGTGAGATTGAGCCTGAGAATGTGTGTTGGGAGTGCTGGGAGGCAAAGGCAGGGTAGATGGCCAGAGTGTGTTTGACTGTGAACGCGGTGTCAAGGGAAGGTGAGGACCAGCAACAGCTCTAAGCCCTTAGATGTAGCGTGTGTCAGACATTGCTTGGTGTTGGGACGTTGGGAGGTAGTCTGTGCCGAGAGTGAGAGTGTGTTGGGAGTGCTGGCAGGCAAGGCAAAGGCAGATGGGCAGAGTGTGTTTGGCTGTGAAAGCGGTGTCAAGGGAAGGTGAGGACCAGCCACAGCTCTAAGCCCTTAGAGGTCGCGTGCGGGATAAATGGCTTGGGCGTTTTCACTTTGGGAGGTGGTCTGTGCCCCGAGTGAGAGTGACATTGCGCCTGAGAATATGTGTTGAGAGTACTGGGAGGCAAGGCAAAGGCAGAATGCCAGAGTGTGTTTGTCTGTGAAAGCGGTGTCAAGGGAAGGTGAGGACCAGCAACAGCTCTAAGCCCTTCGGCCTATCGCCTGGGAGAAATGGCTTGGACGTTTGCACTTTGGGAGTTGGTCTTTGCCGGGAGTGAGAGTGAGATTGAGCCTGAGAATGTGTGTTGGGAGTGCTGGGAGGCAAAGCCAGGGCAGACGGCTAGAGTGTGTTTGGCTGTGAAAGCGGTGTCAAGGGAAGGTGAGGACCAGCAACAGCTCTCAGCCCTTAGAGGTAGCGTGCGGGATAAATGGCTTGGACGTTTGAACTTTGGGAGGTGGTCTGTGCCGGGAGTGAGAGTGAGATTGAGCCTGAGAATGTGTGTTGGGAGTGCTGGGAGGCAAAGCCAGGGCAGACGGCTAGAGTGTGTTTGTCTGTGAAAGCGATGTCAAGGGAAGGTGAGGACCAGCAACAGCTCTAAGCCCTTAGATGTAGTGTGTGTCACAAATAGCTTGGTGTTGGCACTTTGGGAGGTGGTGTGTGCCGAGAGTGAGAGTGTGTTGGGAGTGCTGGGAGGCAAGGCAAAGGCAGATGGGCAGAGTGTGTTTGGCTGTGAAAGCGGTGTCAAGGGAAGGTGAGGACCAGCAACAACTCTCAGCCCTTAGAGGTAGCGTGCGGGATAAATGGCTTGGATGTTTGAACTTTGGGAGGTGGTCTGTGCCGGGAGTGAGAGTGAGATTGACCGTGCGAATGTGTGTTGGGAGTGCTGGGAGACAAAGCCAGGGCAGACGGCTAGAGTGTGTTTGTCTGTGAAAGCGATGTCAAGGGAAGGTGAGGACCAGCAACAGCTCTAAGCCCTTAGATGTAGTGTGTGTCAGAAATAGCTTGGGGGTTTGCACTTTGGGAGGTGGTGTGTGCCGAGAGTGAGAATGTGTTGGGAGTGGTGGGAGGCAAGGCAAAGGCAGAATGCCAGAGTGTGTTTGGCTGTGGAAGCGGTGTCAAGGGAAGGTGAGGACCAGCCACAGCTCTCAGCCCTTAGAGGTAGCGTACGGGATAAATGGCTTGGATGTTTGAACTTTGGGAGTTGGTCTGTGCAGGGAGTGAGAGTGAGATTGACCCTGCGAATGTGTGTTGGGAGTGCTGATAGGCAGGGCAAAGGTAGAATTGCAGAGTGTGTTTGGCTGTGAAAGCGGTGTCAAGGGAAGGTGAGGACCAGCAACAGCTCTAAGCCCTTCGGCCTATCGCCTCGGAGAAATGGCTTGGACGTTTGAACTTTGGGAGGTGGTCTGTGCCGGGAGTGAGAGTGAGATTGAGCCTGAGAATGTGTGTTGGGAGTGCTGGGAGACAAAGCCAGGGCAGATGGCTAGAGTGTGTTTGTCTGTGAAAGCGATGTCAAGGGAAGGTGAGGACCAGCAACAGCTCTAAGCCCTTAGATGTAGTGTGTGTCAGAAATAGCTTGGGGGTTTGCACTTTGGGAGGTGGTGTGTGCCGAGAGTGAGAGTGTGTTGGGAGTGCTGGGAGGCAGGGCAAAGGCAGAATGCCAGAGTGTGTTTGGCTGTGGAAGCGGTGTCAAGGGAAGGTGAGGACCAGCAACAGCTCTCAGCCCTTAGAGGTAGCGTACGGGATAAATGGCTTGGATGTTTGCACTTTGGGAGGTGGTCTGTGCCGGGAGTGAGAGTGAGATTGAGCCTGAGAATGTGTGTTGGGAGTGCTGGGAGACAAAGCCAGGACAGACGGCTAGAGTGTGTTTGGCTGTGAAAGCGGTGTCAAGGGAAGGTGAGGACCAGCCACAGCTTTAAGCCCTTAGATGTAGCGTGCGTCAGAAATACCTTGGGTGTTGGCACTTTGGGAGGGGGTGTGTGCCGAGAGTGAGAGTGTGTTGGGAGTGCTGGTAGGCAAGGCAAAGGCAGAATTGCAGAGTGTGTTTGGCTGTGAAAGCGGTGTCAAGGGAAGGTGAGGACCAGCCAAAGCTCTAAGCCCTTCGGCCTATCGTATGGGAGAAATGGCTTGGACGTTTGCACTTTGGGAGGTGGTCTGTGCCGGGAGTGAGAGTGAGATTGAGCCTGAGAATGTGTGTTGGGAGTGCTGGGAGGCAAAGGCAGGGTAGATGGCCAGAGTGTGTTTGACTGTGAACGCGGTGTCAAGGGAAGGTGAGGACCAGCAACAGCTCTAAGCCCTTAGATGTAGCGTGTGTCAGACATTGCTTGGTGTTGGGACGTTGGGAGGTAGTCTGTGCCGAGAGTGAGAGTGTGTTGGGAGTGCTGGGCGGCAAGGCAAAGGCAGATGGGCAGAGTGTGTTTGGCTGTGAAAGCGGTGTCAAGGGAAGGTGAGGACCAGCCACAGCTCTAAGCCCTTAGAGGTCGCGTGCGGGATAAATGGCTTGGGCGTTTTCACTTTGGGAGGTGGTCTGTGCCCCGAGTGAGAGTGACATTGCGCCTGAGAATATGTGTTGAGAGTACTGGGAGGCAAGGCAAAGGCAGAATGCCAGAGTGTGTTTGGCTGTGAAAGCGGTGTCAAGGGAAGGTGAGGACCAGCAACAGCTCTAAGCCCTTAGATGTAGTATGTGTAAGAAATTGCTTCGGTGTTGGCACTTTGGGAGGAGGTCTGTGCCGGTAGTGAGAGTGTGTTGGGAGTGCGGGGAGGCAAGGCAAAGGCAGATGGCCAGAGTGTGTTTGTCTGTGAAAGGGGTGTCAGGGGAAGGTGAGGACCAGCCACAGCTCTAAGCCCTTAGGCCTATCGCCTGGGAGAAATGGCTTGGGTGTTGTCACTATGGGAGGTGGTCTGTGCCGGGAGTGAGAGTGAGATTGAGCCTGAGAATGTGTGTTGGGAGTGCTGGGAGGCAAAGGCAGGGTAGGTGGCCAGAGTGTGTTTGTCTGTGAAAGCAGTGTCAAGGGAAGGTGGGGACCAGCCACAGCTCTAAGCCCTTAAAGGTAGCGTGTGTCAGAAATCGCTTGGGTGTTGGGACGTTGGGAGGTGGTGTGTGCCGAGAGAGAGTGTGTGTTGGGAGTGCTGGTAGGCAAGGCAAAGGTAGAATTGCAGAGTGTGTTTGGCTGTGAAAGCGGTGTCAAGGGAAGGTGAGGACCAGCAACAGCTCTAAGCCCTTAGGCCTATCGTATGGGAGAAATGGCTTGGACGTTTGCACGTTGGGAGGTGGTCTGTGCCGGGAGTGAGAGTGAGATTGAGCCTGAGAATGTGTGTTGGGAGTGCTGGGAGACAAAGCCAGGGCAGACGGCTAGAGTGTGTTTGTCTGTGAAAGCGATGTCAAGGGAAGGTGAGGACCAGCAACAGCTGTAAGCCCTTAGATGTAGTGTGTGTCAGAAATAGCTTGGGGGTTTGCACTTTGGGAGGTGGTGTGTGCCGAGAGTGAGAGTGTGTTGGGAGTGGTGGGAGGCAAGGCAAAGGCAGAATGCCAGAGTGTGTTTGGCTGTGGAAGCGGTGTCAAGGGAAGGTGAGGACCAGCCACAGCTCTCAGCCCTTAGAGGTAGCGTACGGGATAAATGGCTTGGATGTTTGAACTTTGGGAGTTGGTCTGTGCCGGGAGTGAGAGTGAGATTGACCCTGCGAATGTGTGTTGGGAGTGCTGATAGGCAGGGCAAAGGTAGAATTGCAGAGTG
This sequence comes from Pelecanus crispus, assembly GCF_030463565.1. Lineage (NCBI taxonomy): Eukaryota > Metazoa > Chordata > Aves > Pelecaniformes > Pelecanidae > Pelecanus > Pelecanus crispus. The sequence continues at coordinate 1,080,475 of NC_134658.1, read as the reverse complement.
TGTTTGGCTGTGAAAGCGGTGTCAAGGGAAGGTGAGGACCAGCAACAGCTCTAAGCCCTTCGGCCTATCGCCTGGGAGAAATGGCTTGGACGTTTGCACTTTGGGAGTTGGTCTTTGCCGGGAGTGAGAGTGAGATTGAGCCTGAGAATGTGTGTTGGGAGTGCAGGGAGGCAAAGCCAGGGCAGACGGCTAGAGTGTGTTTGTATGTGAAAGCGGTGTCAAGGGAAGGTGAGGACCAGCAACAGCTCTAAGCCCTTAGATGTAGCGTGCGTCAGAAATCGCTTGGGTGGTGGGACATTGGGAGGTGGTGTGTGCCGAGAGTGAGAGTGTGTTGGGAGTGCTGGGAGGCAAGGTAGGGGGAGATGGGCAGAGTGTGTTTGGCTGTGAAAGCGGTGTCAAGGGAAGGTGAGGACCAGCAACAACTCTCAGCCCTTAGAGGTAGCGTGCGGGATAAATGGCTTGGATGTTTGCACTTTGGGAGTTGGTCTGTGCCGGGAGTGAGAGTGAGATTGACCCTGCGAATGTGTGTTGGGAGTGCTGGTAGGCAAGGCAAAGGTAGAATTGCAGAGTGTGTTTGGCTGTGAAAGCGGTGTCAAGGGAAGGTGAGGACCAGCAACAACTCTAAGCCCTTAGGCCTATCGCATGGGAGAAATGGCTTGGGTGTTGGCACTTTGGGAGGTGGTCTGTGCCGGGAGTGAGAGTGAGATTGAGCCTGAGAATGTGTGTTGTGAGTGCTGGTAGGCAAGGTAAAGGCAGATGGCCAGAGTGTGTTTGTATGTGAAAGCGGTGTCAAGGGAAGGTGAGGACCAGCAACAACTCGCAGCCCTTAAAGGTAGCGTGCGGGATAAATGACTTGGACGTTTGCACTTTGGGAGGTGGTCTGTGCCGGGAGTGAGAGTGAGATTGAGCCTGAGAATGTGTGTTGGGAGTGCTGGGAGGCAAAGCCAGGGCAGACGGCTAGAGTGTGTTTGGCTGTGAAAGCGGTGTCAAGGGAAGGTGAGGACCAGCAACAGCTCTCAGCCCTTAGAGGTCGCGTGCGGGATAAATGGCTTGGGCGTTTTCACTTTGGGAGGTGGTCTGTGCCCCGAGTGAGAGTGACATTGCGCCTGAGAATATGTGTTGAGAGTACTGGGAGGCAAGGCAAAGGCAGAATGCCAGAGTGTGTTTGGCTGTGAAAGCGGTGTCAAGGGAAGGTGAGGACCAGCAACAGCTCTAAGCCCTTAGATGTAGTATGTGTAAGAAATTGCTTCGGTGTTGGCACTTTGGGAGGAGGTCTGTGCCGGTAGTGAGAGTGTGTTGGGAGTGCGGGGAGGCAAGGCAAAGGCAGATGGCCAGAGTGTGTTTGGCTGTGGAAGCGGTGTCAAGGGAAGGTGAGGACCAGCCACAGCTCTAAGCCCTTAGGCCTATCGCCTGGGAGAAATGGCTTGGGTGTTGTCACTATGGGAGGTGGTCTGTGCCGGGAGTGAGAGTGAGATTGAGCCTGAGAATGTGTGTTGGGAGTGCTGGGAGGCAAAGCCAGGGTAGATGGCCAGAGTGTGTTTGTCTGTGAAAGCAGTGTCAAGGGAAGGTGGGGACCAGCCACAGCTCTAAGCCCTTAAAGGTAGCGTGTGTCAGAAATCGCTTGGGTGTTGGGACGTTGGGAGGTGGTGTGTGCCGAGAGAGAGTGTGTGTTGGGAGTGCTGGTAGGCAAGGCAAAGGCAGATGGGCAGAGTGTGTTTGTCTGTGAAAGCGGTGTCAAGGGAAGGTGAGGACCAGCAACAGCTCTAAGCCCTTAGGCCTATCGTATGGGAGAAATGGCTTGGACGTTTGCACGTTGGGAGGTGGTCTGTGCCGGGAGTGAGAGTGAGATTGAGCCTGAGAATGTGTGTTGGGAGTGCTGGGAGACAAAGCCAGGGCAGACGGCTAGAGTGTGTTTGTCTGTGAAAGCGATGTCAAGGGAAGGTGAGGACCAGCAACAGCTCTAAGCCCTTAGATGTAGTGTGTGTCAGAAATAGCTTGGGGGTTTGCACTTTGGGAGGTGGTGTGTGCCGAGAGTGAGAATGTGTTGGGAGTGGTGGGAGGCAAGGCAAAGGCAGAATGCCAGAGTGTGTTTGGCTGTGGAAGCGGTGTCAAGGGAAGGTGAGGACCAGCCACAGCTCTCAGCCCTTAGAGGTAGCGTACGGGATAAATGGCTTGGATGTTTGAACTTTGGGAGTTGGTCTGTGCAGGGAGTGAGAGTGAGATTGACCCTGCGAATGTGTGTTGGGAGTGCTGATAGGCAGGGCAAAGGTAGAATTGCAGAGTGTGTTTGGCTGTGAAAGCGGTGTCAAGGGAAGGTGAGGACCAGCAACAGCTCTAAGCCCTTCGGCCTATCGCCTGGGAGAAATGGCTTGGACGTTTGCACTTTGGGAGTTGGTCTTTGCCGGGAGTGAGAGTGAGATTGAGCCTGAGAATGTGTGTTGGGAGTGCTGGGAGGCAAAGCCAGGGCAGACGGCTAGAGTGTGTTTGGCTGTGAAAGCGGTGTCAAGGGAAGGTGAGGACCAGCAACAGCTCTAAGCCCTTAGAGGTAGCGTGCGGGATAAATGGCTTGGACGTTTGAACTTTGGGAGGTGGTCTGTGCCGGGAGTGAGAGTGAGATTGAGCCTGAGAATGTGTGTTGGGAGTGCTGGGAGGCAAAGCCAGGGCAGACGGCTAGAGTGTGTTTGTCTGTGAAAGCGGTGTCAAGGGAAGGTGAGGACCAGCAACAGCTCTAAGCCCTTAGATGTAGTGTGTGTCACAAATAGCTTGGTGTTGGCACTTTGGGAGGTGGTGTGTGCCGAGAGTGAGAGTGTGTTGGGAGTGCTGGGAGGCAAGGCAAAGGCAGATGGGCAGAGTGTGTTTGGCTGTGAAAGCGGTGTCAAGGGAAGGTGAGGACCAGCAACAACTCTCAGCCCTTAGAGGTAGCGTGCGGGATAAATGGCATGGATGTTTGAACTTTGGGAGGTGGTCTGTGCCGGGAGTGAGAGTGAGATTGACCGTGCGAATGTGTGTTGGGAGTGCTGGGAGACAAAGCCAGGGCAGACGGCTAGAGTGTGTTTGTCTGTGAAAGCGATGTCAAGGGAAGGTGAGGACCAGCAACAGCTCTAAGCCCTTAGATGTAGTGTGTGTCACAAATAGCTTGGTGTTGGCACTTTGGGAGGTGGTGTGTGCCGAGAGTGAGAGTGTGTTGGGAGTGCTGGTAGGCAAGGCAAAGGCAGAATGCCAGAGTGTGTTTGGCTGTGAAAGCGGTGTCAAGGGAAGGTGAGGACCAGCAACAGCTCTAAGCCCTTGGATATAGCGTGCGTCAGAAATCGCTTGGGGGTTAGCACTTTGGGAGGTGGTGTGTGCCGAGAGTGAGAGTGTGTTGGGAGTGCTGGGCGGCAAGGCAAAGGCAGATGGGCAGAGTGTGTTTCTCTGTGAAAGTGGTGTCAAGGGAAGGTGAGGACCAGCAACAGCTCTAAGCCCTTAGGCCTATCGCCTGGGAGAAATGCCTTGGGTGTTGTCACTATGGGAGGTGGTCTGTGCCGGGAGTGAGAGTGAGATTGAGCCTGAGAATGTGTGTTGGGAGTGCTGGGAGGCAAAGCCAGGGTAGATGGCCAGAGTGTGTTTGGCTGTGAAAGCAGTGTCAAGGGAAGGTGGGGACCAGCCACAGCTCTAAGCCCTTAAAGGTAGCGTGTGTCAGAAATCGCTTGGGTGTTGGGACGTTGGGAGGTTGCGTGTGCCGAGAGTGAGAGTGTGTTGGGAGTGCTGGTAGGCAAGGCAAAGGTAAAATTGCAGAGTGTGTTTGGCTGTGAAAGCGGTGTCAAGGGAAGGTGAGGACCAGCCACAGCTCTAAGCCCTTAGGCCTATCGTATGGGAGAAATGGCTTGGACGTTTGCACTTTGGGAGGTGGTCTGTGCCGGGAGTGAGAGTGAGATTGAGCCTGAGAATGTGTGTTGGGAGTGCTGGGAGACAAAGCCAGGGCAGATGGCTAGAGTGTGTTTGTCTGTGAAAGCGATGTCAAGGGAAGGTGAGGACCAGCAACAGCTCTAAGCCCTTAGATGTAGTGTGTGTCAGAAATAGCTTGGGGGTTTGCACTTTGGGAGGTGGTGTGTGCCGAGAGTGAGAGTGTGTTGGGAGTGCTGGGAGGCAGGGCAAAGGCAGAATGCCAGAGTGTGTTTGGCTGTGGAAGCGGTGTCAAGGGAAGGTGAGGACCAGCAACAGCTCTCAGCCCTTAGAGGTAGCGTACGGGATAAATGGCTTGGATGTTTGCACTTTGGGAGGTGGTCTGTGCCGGGAGTGAGAGTGAGATTGAGCCTGAGAATGTGTGTTGGGAGTGCTGGGAGACAAAGCCAGGACAGACGGCTAGAGTGTGTTTGGCTGTGAAAGCGGTGTCAAGGGAAGGTGAGGACCAGCCACAGCTTTAAGCCCTTAGATGTAGCGTGCGTCAGAAATACCTTGGGTGTTGGCACTTTGGGAGGGGGTGTGTGCCGAGAGTGAGAGTGTGTTGGGAGTGCTGGTAGGCAAGGCAAAGGCAGAATTGCAGAGTGTGTTTGGCTGTGAAAGCGGTGTCAAGGGAAGGTGAGGACCAGCCAAAGCTCTAAGCCCTTCGGCCTATCGTATGGGAGAAATGGCTTGGACGTTTGCACTTTGGGAGGTGGTCTGTGCCGGGAGTGAGAGTGAGATTGAGCCTGAGAATGTGTGTTGGGAGTGCTGGGAGGCAAAGGCAGGGTAGATGGCCAGAGTGTGTTTGACTGTGAACGCGGTGTCAAGGGAAGGTGAGGACCAGCAACAGCTCTAAGCCCTTAGATGTAGCGTGTGTCAGACATTGCTTGGTGTTGGGACGTTGGGAGGTAGTCTGTGCCGAGAGTGAGAGTGTGTTGGGAGTGCTGGGCGGCAAGGCAAAGGCAGATGGGCAGAGTGTGTTTGGCTGTGAAAGCGGTGTCAAGGGAAGGTGAGGACCAGCCACAGCTCTAAGCCCTTAGAGGTCGCGTGCGGGATAAATGGCTTGGGCGTTTTCACTTTGGGAGGTGGTCTGTGCCCCGAGTGAGAGTGACATTGCGCCTGAGAATATGTGTTGAGAGTACTGGGAGGCAAGGCAAAGGCAGAATGCCAGAGTGTGTTTGGCTGTGAAAGCGGTGTCAAGGGAAGGTGAGGACCAGCAACAGCTCTAAGCCCTTAGATGTAGTATGTGTAAGAAATTGCTTCGGTGTTGGCACTTTGGGAGGAGGTCTGTGCCGGTAGTGAGAGTGTGTTGGGAGTGCGGGGAGGCAAGGCAAAGGCAGATGGCCAGAGTGTGTTTGTCTGTGAAAGGGGTGTCAGGGGAAGGTGAGGACCAGCCACAGCTCTAAGCCCTTAGGCCTATCGCCTGGGAGAAATGGCTTGGGTGTTGTCACTATGGGAGGTGGTCTGTGCCGGGAGTGAGAGTGAGATTGAGCCTGAGAATGTGTGTTGGGAGTGCTGGGAGGCAAAGCCAGGGTAGGTGGCCAGAGTGTGTTTGTCTGTGAAAGCAGTGTCAAGGGAAGGTGGGGACCAGCCACAGCTCTAAGCCCTTAAAGGTAGCGTGTGTCAGAAATCGCTTGGGTGTTGGGACGTTGGGAGGTGGTGTGTGCCGAGAGAGAGTGTGTGTTGGGAGTGCTGGTAGGCAAGGCAAAGGTAGAATTGCAGAGTGTGTTTGGCTGTGAAAGCGGTGTCAAGGGAAGGTGAGGACCAGCAACAGCTCTAAGCCCTTAGGCCTATCGTATGGGAGAAATGGCTTGGACGTTTGCACGTTGGGAGGTGGTCTGTGCCGGGAGTGAGAGTGAGATTGAGCCTGAGAATGTGTGTTGGGAGTGCTGGGAGACAAAGCCAGGGCAGACGGCTAGAGTGTGTTTGTCTGTGAAAGCGATGTCAAGGGAAGGTGAGGACCAGCAACAGCTGTAAGCCCTTAGATGTAGTGTGTGTCAGAAATAGCTTGGGGGTTTGCACTTTGGGAGGTGGTGTGTGCCGAGAGTGAGAGTGTGTTGGGAGTGGTGGGAGGCAAGGCAAAGGCAGAATGCCAGAGTGTGTTTGGCTGTGGAAGCGGTGTCAAGGGAAGGTGAGGACCAGCCACAGCTCTCAGCCCTTAGAGGTAGCGTACGGGATAAATGGCTTGGATGTTTGAACTTTGGGAGTTGGTCTGTGCAGGGAGTGAGAGTGAGATTGACCCTGCGAATGTGTGTTGGGAGTGCTGATAGGCAGGGCAAAGGTAGAATTGCAGAGTGTGTTTGGCTGTGAAAGCGGTGTCAAGGGAAGGTGAGGACCAGCAACAGCTCTAAGCCCTTCGGCCTATCGCCTGGGAGAAATGGCTTGGACGTTTGCACTTTGGGAGGTGGTCTGTGCCGGGAGTGAGAGTGAGATTGAGCCTGAGAATGTGTGTTGGGAGTGCTGGGAGGCAAAGCCAGGGCAGACGGCTAGAGTGTGTTTGTATGTGAAAGCGGTGTCAAGGGAAGGTGAGGACCAGCAACAGCTCTAAGCCCTTAGATGTAGCGTGCGTCAGAAATCGCTTGGGTGTTGGGACATTGGGAGGTGGTCTGTGCCGAGAGTGAGAGTGTGTTGGGAGTGCTGGTAGGCAAGGTAAAGGCAGATGGCCAGAGTGTGTTTGTATGTGAAAGCGGTGTCAAGGGAAGGTGAGGACCAGCAACAACTCGCAGCCCTTAAAGGTAGCGTGCGGGATAAATGGCTTGGACGTTTGCACTTTGGGAGGTGGTCTGTGCCCCGAGTGAGAGTGACATTGCGCCTGAGAATATGTGTTGAGAGTACTGGGAGGCAAGGCAAAGGCAGAATGCCAGAGTGTGTTTGGCTGTGAAAGCGGTGTCAAGGGAAGGTGAGGACCAGCCACAGCTCTAAGCCCTTAGGCCTATCGCCTGGGAGAAATGGCTTGGGTGTTGTCACTATGGGAGGTGGTCTGTGCCGGGAGTGAGAGTGAGATTGAGCCTGAGAATGTGTGTTGGGAGTGCTGGGAGGCAAAGCCAGGGCAGACGGCTAGAGTGTGTTTGGCTGTGAAAGCGGTGTCAAGGGAAGGTGAGGACCAGCAACAGCTCTCAGCCCTTAGAGGTCGCGTGCGGGATAAATGGCTTGGGCGTTTTCACTTTGGGAGGTGGTCTGTGCCCCGAGTGAGAGTGACATTGCGCCTGAGAATATGTGTTGAGAGTACTGGGAGGCAAGGCAAAGGCAGAATGCCAGAGTGTGTTTGGCTGTGAAAGCGGTGTCAAGGGAAGGTGAGGACCAGCAACAGCTCTAAGCCCTTAGATGTAGTATGTGTAAGAAATTGCTTCGGTGTTGGCACTTTGGGAGGAGGTCTGTGCCGGTAGTGAGAGTGTGTTGGGAGTGCGGGGAGGCAAGGCAAAGGCAGATGGCCAGAGTGTGTTTGTCTGTGAAAGGGGTGTCAGGGGAAGGTGAGGACCAGCCACAGCTCTAAGCCCTTAGGCCTATCGCCTGGGAGAAATGGCTTGGGTGTTGTCACTATGGGAGGTGGTCTGTGCCGGGAGTGAGAGTGAGATTGAGCCTGAGAATGTGTGTTGGGAGTGCTGGGAGGCAAAGCCAGGGTAGATGGCCAGAGTGTGTTTGTCTGTGAAAGCAGTGTCAAGGGAAGGTGGGGACCAGCCACAGCTCTAAGCCCTTAAAGGTAGCGTGTGTCAGAAATCGCTTGGGTGTTGGGACGTTGGGAGGTGGTGTGTGCCGAGAGAGAGTGTGTGTTGGGAGTGCTGGTAGGCAAGGCAAAGGCAGATGGGCAGAGTGTGTTTCGCTGTGAAAGCGGTGTCAAGGGAAGGTGAGGACCAGCAACAGCTCTAAGCCCTTAGGCCTATCGTATGGGAGAAATGGCTTGGACGTTTGCACGTTGGGAGGTGGTCTGTGCCGGGAGTGAGAGTGAGATTGAGCCTGAGAATGTGTGTTGGGAGTGCTGGGAGACAAAGCCAGGGCAGACGGCTAGAGTGTGTTTGTCTGTGAAAGCGATGTCAAGGGAAGGTGAGGACCAGCAACAGCTGTAAGCCCTTAGATGTAGTGTGTGTCAGAAATAGCTTGGGGGTTTGCACTTTGGGAGGTGGTGTGTGCCGAGAGTGAGAATGTGTTGGGAGTGGTGGGAGGCAAGGCAAAGGCAGAATGCCAGAGTGTGTTTGGCTGTGGAAGCGGTGTCAAGGGAAGGTGAGGACCAGCCACAGCTCTCAGCCCTTAGAGGTAGCGTACGGGATAAATGGCTTGGATGTTTGAACTTTGGGAGTTGGTCTGTGCAGGGAGTGAGAGTGAGATTGACCCTGCGAATGTGTGTTGGGAGTGCTGATAGGCAGGGCAAAGGTAGAATTGCAGAGTGTGTTTGGCTGTGAAAGCGGTGTCAAGGGAAGGTGAGGACCAGCAACAGCTCTAAGCCCTTCGGCCTATCGCCTGGGAGAAATGGCTTGGACGTTTGCACTTTGGGAGTTGGTCTTTGCCGGGAGTGAGAGTGAGATTGAGCCTGAGAATGTGTGTTGGGAGTGCTGGGAGGCAAAGCCAGGGCAGACGGCTAGAGTGTGTTTGGCTGTGAAAGCGGTGTCAAGGGAAGGTGAGGACCAGCAACAGCTCTAAGCCCTTAGATGTAGCGTGCGTCAGAAATCGCTTGGGTGTTGGGACATTGGGAGGTGGTCTGTGCCGAGAGTGAGAGTGTGTTGGGAGTGCTGGGAGGCAAGGTAGGGGGAGATGGGCAGAGTGTGTTTGGCTGTGAAAGCGGTGTCAAGGGAAGGTGAGGACCAGCAACAACTCTCAGCCCTTAGAGGTAGCGTGCGGGATAAATGGCTTGGATGTTTGCACTTTGGGAGTTGGTCTGTGCCGGGAGTGAGAGTGAGATTGACCCTGCGAATGTGTGTTGGGAGTGCTGGTAGGCAAGGCAAAGGTAGAATTGCAGAGTGTGTTTGGCTGTGAAAGCGGTGTCAAGGGAAGGTGAGGACCAGCAACAACTCTAAGCCCTTAGGCCTATCGCATGGGAGAAATGGCTTGGGTGTTGGCACTTTGGGAGGTGGTCTGTGCCGGGAGTGAGAGTGAGATTGAGCCTGAGAATGTGTGTTGGGAGTGCTGGTAGGCAAGGTAAAGGCAGATGGCCAGAGTGTGTTTGTATGTGAAAGCGGTGTCAAGGGAAGGTGAGGACCAGCAACAACTTGCAGCCCTTAAAGGTAGCGTGCGGGATAAATGGCTTGGACGTTTGCACTTTGGGAGGTGGTCTGTGCCGGGAGTGAGAGTGAGATTGAGCCTGAGAATGTGTGTTGGGAGTGCTGGGAGGCAAAGCCAGGGCAGACGGCTAGAGTGTGTTTGGCTGTGAAAGCGGTGTCAAGGGAAGGTGAGGACCAGCAACAGCTCTCAGCCCTTAGAGGTAGTGTATGTCAGAAATTGCTTCGGTGTTGGCACTTTGGGAGGAGGTCTGTGCCGGTAGTGAGAGTGTGTTGGCAGTGCGGGTAGGCAAGGCAAAGGGAGATGGCTAGAGTGTGTTTGGCTGTGAAAGCGCTGTCAAGGGAAGGTGAGGACCAGGCACAGCTCTAAGCCCTTAGATGTAGCGTGCGTCAGAAATACCTTGGGTGTTGGCACTTTGGGAGGTGGTGTGTGCCGAGAGAGAGTGTGTGTTGGGAGTGCTGGTAGGCAAGGCAAAGGCAGAATTGCAGAGTGTGTTTGGCTGTGAAAGCGGTGTCAAGGGAAGGTGAGGACCAGCAACAGCTCTAAGCCCTTAGGCCTATCGTATGGGAGAAATGGCTTGGACGTTTGCACTTTGGGAGGTGGTCTGTGCCGGGAGTGAGAGTGAGATTGAGCCTGAGAATGTGTGTTGGGTGTTCTGGGATGGTAAGGCAGGGCAGAAGGCCAGAGTGTGTTTCTATGTGAAAGCGGTGTTAAGGGAAGGTGAGGACCAGCCACAGCTTTAAGCCCTTAGATGTAGCGTGCGTCAGAAATACCTTGGGTGTTGGCACTTTGGGAGGTGGTGTGTGCCGAGAGAGAGTGTGTGTTGGGAGTGCTGGTAGGCAAGGCAAGTGCAGAATGCCAGAGTGTGTTTGGCTGTGAAAGCGGTGTCAAGGGAAGGTGAGGACCAGCCACAGCTCTAAGCCCTTAGAGGTCGCGTGCGGGATAAATGGCTTGGGCGTTTGCACTTTGGGAGGTGGTCTGTGCCGGGAGTGAGAGTGACATTGCGCCTGAGAATGTGTGTTGGGAGTGCAGGGAGGCAAAGCCAGGGCAGACGGCTAGAGTGTGTTTGTATGTGAAAGCGGTGTCAAGGGAAGGTGAGGACCAGCAACAGCTCTAAGCCCTTAGATGTAGCGTGCGTCAGAAATCGCTTGGGTGGTGGGACATTGGGAGGTGGTGTGTGCCGAGAGTGAGAGTGTGTTGGGAGTGCTGGGAGGCAAGGTAGGGGGAGATGGGCAGAGTGTGTTTGGCTGTGAAAGCGGTGTCAAGGGAAGGTGAGGACCAGCAACAACTCTCAGCCCTTAGAGGTAGCGTGCGGGATAAATGGCTTGGATGTTTGCACTTTGGGAGTTGGTCTGTGCCGGGAGTGAGAGTGAGATTGACCCTGCGAATGTGTGTTGGGAGTGCTGGTAGGCAAGGCAAAGGTAGAATTGCAGAGTGTGTTTGGCTGTGAAAGCGGTGTCAAGGGAAGGTGAGGACCAGCAACAACTCTAAGCCCTTAGGCCTATCGCATGGGAGAAATGGCTTGGGTGTTGGCACTTTGGGAGGTGGTCTGTGCCGGGAGTGAGAGTGAGATTGAGCCTGAGAATGTGTGTTGTGAGTGCTGGTAGGCAAGGTAAAGGCAGATGGCCAGAGTGTGTTTGTATGTGAAAGCGGTGTCAAGGGAAGGTGAGGACCAGCAACAACTCGCAGCCCTTAAAGGTAGCGTGCGGGATAAATGACTTGGACGTTTGCACTTTGGGAGGTGGTCTGTGCCGGGAGTGAGAGTGAGATTGAGCCTGAGAATGTGTGTTGGGAGTGCTGGGAGGCAAAGCCAGGGCAGACGGCTAGAGTGTGTTTGGCTGTGAAAGCGGTGTCAAGGGAAGGTGAGGACCAGCAACAGCTCTCAGCCCTTAGAGGTCGCGTGCGGGATAAATGGCTTGGGCGTTTTCACTTTGGGAGGTGGTCTGTGCCCCGAGTGAGAGTGACATTGCGCCTGAGAATATGTGTTGAGAGTACTGGGAGGCAAGGCAAAGGCAGAATGCCAGAGTGTGTTTGGCTGTGAAAGCGGTGTCAAGGGAAGGTGAGGACCAGCAACAGCTCTAAGCCCTTAGATGTAGTATGTGTAAGAAATTGCTTCGGTGTTGGCACTTTGGGAGGAGGTCTGTGCCGGTAGTGAGAGTGTGTTGGGAGTGCGGGGAGGCAAGGCAAAGGCAGATGGCCAGAGTGTGTTTGGCTGTGGAAGCGGTGTCAAGGGAAGGTGAGGACCAGCCACAGCTCTAAGCCCTTAGGCCTATCGCCTGGGAGAAATGGCTTGGGTGTTGTCACTATGGGAGGTGGTCTGTGCCGGGAGTGAGAGTGAGATTGAGCCTGAGAATGTGTGTTGGGAGTGCTGGGAGGCAAAGCCAGGGTAGATGGCCAGAGTGTGTTTGTCTGTGAAAGCAGTGTCAAGGGAAGGTGGGGACCAGCCACAGCTCTAAGCCCTTAAAGGTAGCGTGTGTCAGAAATCGCTTGGGTGTTGGGACGTTGGGAGGTGGTGTGTGCCGAGAGAGAGTGTGTGTTGGGAGTGCTGGTAGGCAAGGCAAAGGCAGATGGGCAGAGTGTGTTTGTCTGTGAAAGCGGTGTCAAGGGAAGGTGAGGACCAGCAACAGCTCTAAGCCCTTAGGCCTATCGTATGGGAGAAATGGCTTGGACGTTTGCACGTTGGGAGGTGGTCTGTGCCGGGAGTGAGAGTGAGATTGAGCCTGAGAATGTGTGTTGGGAGTGCTGGGAGACAAAGCCAGGGCAGACGGCTAGAGTGTGTTTGTCTGTGAAAGCGATGTCAAGGGAAGGTGAGGACCAGCAACAGCTCTAAGCCCTTAGATGTAGTGTGTGTCAGAAATAGCTTGGGGGTTTGCACTTTGGGAGGTGGTGTGTGCCGAGAGTGAGAATGTGTTGGGAGTGGTGGGAGGCAAGGCAAAGGCAGAATGCCAGAGTGTGTTTGGCTGTGGAAGCGGTGTCAAGGGAAGGTGAGGACCAGCCACAGCTCTCAGCCCTTAGAGGTAGCGTACGGGATAAATGGCTTGGATGTTTGAACTTTGGGAGTTGGTCTGTGCAGGGAGTGAGAGTGAGATTGACCCTGCGAATGTGTGTTGGGAGTGCTGATAGGCAGGGCAAAGGTAGAATTGCAGAGTGTGTTTGGCTGTGAAAGCGGTGTCAAGGGAAGGTGAGGACCAGCAACAGCTCTAAGCCCTTCGGCCTATCGCCTGGGAGAAATGGCTTGGACGTTTGCACTTTGGGAGTTGGTCTTTGCCGGGAGTGAGAGTGAGATTGAGCCTGAGAATGTGTGTTGGGAGTGCTGGGAGGCAAAGCCAGGGCAGACGGCTAGAGTGTGTTTGGCTGTGAAAGCGGTGTCAAGGGAAGGTGAGGACCAGCAACAGCTCTAAGCCCTTAGAGGTAGCGTGCGGGATAAATGGCTTGGACGTTTGAACTTTGGGAGGTGGTCTGTGCCGGGAGTGAGAGTGAGATTGAGCCTGAGAATGTGTGTTGGGAGTGCTGGGAGGCAAAGCCAGGGCAGACGGCTAGAGTGTGTTTGTCTGTGAAAGCGGTGTCAAGGGAAGGTGAGGACCAGCAACAGCTCTAAGCCCTTAGATGTAGTGTGTGTCACAAATAGCTTGGTGTTGGCACTTTGGGAGGTGGTGTGTGCCGAGAGTGAGAGTGTGTTGGGAGTGCTGGGAGGCAAGGCAAAGGCAGATGGGCAGAGTGTGTTTGGCTGTGAAAGCGGTGTCAAGGGAAGGTGAGGACCAGCAACAACTCTCAGCCCTTAGAGGTAGCGTGCGGGATAAATGGCATGGATGTTTGAACTTTGGGAGGTGGTCTGTGCCGGGAGTGAGAGTGAGATTGACCGTGCGAATGTGTGTTGGGAGTGCTGGGAGACAAAGCCAGGGCAGACGGCTAGAGTGTGTTTGTCTGTGAAAGCGATGTCAAGGGAAGGTGAGGACCAGCAACAGCTCTAAGCCCTTAGATGTAGTGTGTGTCACAAATAGCTTGGTGTTGGCACTTTGGGAGGTGGTGTGTGCCGAGAGTGAGAGTGTGTTGGGAGTGCTGGTAGGCAAGGCAAAGGCAGAATGCCAGAGTGTGTTTGGCTGTGAAAGCGGTGTCAAGGGAAGGTGAGGACCAGCAACAGCTCTAAGCCCTTGGATATAGCGTGCGTCAGAAATCGCTTGGGGGTTAGCACTTTGGGAGGTGGTGTGTGCCGAGAGTGAGAGTGTGTTGGGAGTGCTGGGCGGCAAGGCAAAGGCAGATGGGCAGAGTGTGTTTCTCTGTGAAAGTGGTGTCAAGGGAAGGTGAGGACCAGCAACAGCTCTAAGCCCTTAGGCCTATCGCCTGGGAGAAATGCCTTGGGTGTTGTCACTATGGGAGGTGGTCTGTGCCGGGAGTGAGAGTGAGATTGAGCCTGAGAATGTGTGTTGGGAGTGCTGGGAGGCAAAGCCAGGGTAGATGGCCAGAGTGTGTTTGGCTGTGAAAGCAGTGTCAAGGGAAGGTGGGGACCAGCCACAGCTCTAAGCCCTTAAAGGTAGCGTGTGTCAGAAATCGCTTGGGTGTTGGGACGTTGGGAGGTTGCGTGTGCCGAGAGTGAGAGTGTGTTGGGAGTGCTGGTAGGCAAGGCAAAGGTAAAATTGCAGAGTGTGTTTGGCTGTGAAAGCGGTGTCAAGGGAAGGTGAGGACCAGCCACAGCTCTAAGCCCTTAGGCCTATCGTATGGGAGAAATGGCTTGGACGTTTGCACTTTGGGAGGTGGTCTGTGCCGGGAGTGAGAGTGAGATTGAGCCTGAGAATGTGTGTTGGGAGTGCTGGGAGACAAAGCCAGGGCAGATGGCTAGAGTGTGTTTGTCTGTGAAAGCGATGTCAAGGGAAGGTGAGGACCAGCAACAGCTCTAAGCCCTTAGATGTAGTGTGTGTCAGAAATAGCTTGGGGGTTTGCACTTTGGGAGGTGGTGTGTGCCGAGAGTGAGAGTGTGTTGGGAGTGCTGGGAGGCAGGGCAAAGGCAGAATGCCAGAGTGTGTTTGGCTGTGGAAGCGGTGTCAAGGGAAGGTGAGGACCAGCAACAGCTCTCAGCCCTTAGAGGTAGCGTACGGGATAAATGGCTTGGATGTTTGCACTTTGGGAGGTGGTCTGTGCCGGGAGTGAGAGTGAGATTGAGCCTGAGAATGTGTGTTGGGAGTGCTGGGAGACAAAGCCAGGACAGACGGCTAGAGTGTGTTTGGCTGTGAAAGCGGTGTCAAGGGAAGGTGAGGACCAGCCACAGCTTTAAGCCCTTAGATGTAGCGTGCGTCAGAAATACCTTGGGTGTTGGCACTTTGGGAGGGGGTGTGTGCCGAGAGTGAGAGTGTGTTGGGAGTGCTGGTAGGCAAGGCAAAGGCAGAATTGCAGAGTGTGTTTGGCTGTGAAAGCGGTGTCAAGGGAAGGTGAGGACCAGCCAAAGCTCTAAGCCCTTCGGCCTATCGTATGGGAGAAATGGCTTGGACGTTTGCACTTTGGGAGGTGGTCTGTGCCGGGAGTGAGAGTGAGATTGAGCCTGAGAATGTGTGTTGGGAGTGCTGGGAGGCAAAGGCAGGGTAGATGGCCAGAGTGTGTTTGACTGTGAACGCGGTGTCAAGGGAAGGTGAGGACCAGCAACAGCTCTAAGCCCTTAGATGTAGCGTGTGTCAGACATTGCTTGGTGTTGGGACGTTGGGAGGTAGTCTGTGCCGAGAGTGAGAGTGTGTTGGGAGTGCTGGGCGGCAAGGCAAAGGCAGATGGGCAGAGTGTGTTTGGCTGTGAAAGCGGTGTCAAGGGAAGGTGAGGACCAGCCACAGCTCTAAGCCCTTAGAGGTCGCGTGCGGGATAAATGGCTTGGGCGTTTTCACTTTGGGAGGTGGTCTGTGCCCCGAGTGAGAGTGACATTGCGCCTGAGAATATGTGTTGAGAGTACTGGGAGGCAAGGCAAAGGCAGAATGCCAGAGTGTGTTTGGCTGTGAAAGCGGTGTCAAGGGAAGGTGAGGACCAGCAACAGCTCTAAGCCCTTAGATGTAGTATGTGTAAGAAATTGCTTCGGTGTTGGCACTTTGGGAGGAGGTCTGTGCCGGTAGTGAGAGTGTGTTGGGAGTGCGGGGAGGCAAGGCAAAGGCAGATGGCCAGAGTGTGTTTGTCTGTGAAAGGGGTGTCAGGGGAAGGTGAGGACCAGCCACAGCTCTAAGCCCTTAGGCCTATCGCCTGGGAGAAATGGCTTGGGTGTTGTCACTATGGGAGGTGGTCTGTGCCGGGAGTGAGAGTGAGATTGAGCCTGAGAATGTGTGTTGGGAGTGCTGGGAGGCAAAGCCAGGGTAGGTGGCCAGAGTGTGTTTGTCTGTGAAAGCAGTGTCAAGGGAAGGTGGGGACCAGCCACAGCTCTAAGCCCTTAAAGGTAGCGTGTGTCAGAAATCGCTTGGGTGTTGGGACGTTGGGAGGTGGTGTGTGCCGAGAGAGAGTGTGTGTTGGGAGTGCTGGTAGGCAAGGCAAAGGTAGAATTGCAGAGTGTGTTTGGCTGTGAAAGCGGTGTCAAGGGAAGGTGAGGACCAGCAACAGCTCTAAGCCCTTAGGCCTATCGTATGGGAGAAATGGCTTGGACGTTTGCACGTTGGGAGGTGGTCTGTGCCGGGAGTGAGAGTGAGATTGAGCCTGAGAATGTGTGTTGGGAGTGCTGGGAGACAAAGCCAGGGCAGACGGCTAGAGTGTGTTTGTCTGTGAAAGCGATGTCAAGGGAAGGTGAGGACCAGCAACAGCTGTAAGCCCTTAGATGTAGTGTGTGTCAGAAATAGCTTGGGGGTTTGCACTTTGGGAGGTGGTGTGTGCCGAGAGTGAGAGTGTGTTGGGAGTGGTGGGAGGCAAGGCAAAGGCAGAATGCCAGAGTGTGTTTGGCTGTGGAAGCGGTGTCAAGGGAAGGTGAGGACCAGCCACAGCTCTCAGCCCTTAGAGGTAGCGTACGGGATAAATGGCTTGGATGTTTGAACTTTGGGAGTTGGTCTGTGCAGGGAGTGAGAGTGAGATTGACCCTGCGAATGTGTGTTGGGAGTGCTGATAGGCAGGGCAAAGGTAGAATTGCAGAGTGTGTTTGGCTGTGAAAGCGGTGTCAAGGGAAGGTGAGGACCAGCAACAGCTCTAAGCCCTTCGGCCTATCGCCTGGGAGAAATGGCTTGGACGTTTGCACTTTGGGAGGTGGTCTGTGCCGGGAGTGAGAGTGAGATTGAGCCTGAGAATGTGTGTTGGGAGTGCTGGGAGGCAAAGCCAGGGCAGACGGCTAGAGTGTGTTTGTATGTGAAAGCGGTGTCAAGGGAAGGTGAGGACCAGCAACAGCTCTAAGCCCTTAGATGTAGCGTGCGTCAGAAATCGCTTGGGTGTTGGGACATTGGGAGGTGGTCTGTGCCGAGAGTGAGAGTGTGTTGGGAGTGCTGGTAGGCAAGGTAAAGGCAGATGGCCAGAGTGTGTTTGTATGTGAAAGCGGTGTCAAGGGAAGGTGAGGACCAGCAACAACTCGCAGCCCTTAAAGGTAGCGTGCGGGATAAATGGCTTGGACGTTTGCACTTTGGGAGGTGGTCTGTGCCCCGAGTGAGAGTGACATTGCGCCTGAGAATATGTGTTGAGAGTACTGGGAGGCAAGGCAAAGGCAGAATGCCAGAGTGTGTTTGGCTGTGAAAGCGGTGTCAAGGGAAGGTGAGGACCAGCCACAGCTCTAAGCCCTTAGGCCTATCGCCTGGGAGAAATGGCTTGGGTGTTGTCACTATGGGAGGTGGTCTGTGCCGGGAGTGAGAGTGAGATTGAGCCTGAGAATGTGTGTTGGGAGTGCTGGGAGGCAAAGCCAGGGCAGACGGCTAGAGTGTGTTTGGCTGTGAAAGCGGTGTCAAGGGAAGGTGAGGACCAGCAACAGCTCTCAGCCCTTAGAGGTCGCGTGCGGGATAAATGGCTTGGGCGTTTTCACTTTGGGAGGTGGTCTGTGCCCCGAGTGAGAGTGACATTGCGCCTGAGAATATGTGTTGAGAGTACTGGGAGGCAAGGCAAAGGCAGAATGCCAGAGTGTGTTTGGCTGTGAAAGCGGTGTCAAGGGAAGGTGAGGACCAGCAACAGCTCTAAGCCCTTAGATGTAGTATGTGTAAGAAATTGCTTCGGTGTTGGCACTTTGGGAGGAGGTCTGTGCCGGTAGTGAGAGTGTGTTGGGAGTGCGGGGAGGCAAGGCAAAGGCAGATGGCCAGAGTGTGTTTGTCTGTGAAAGGGGTGTCAGGGGAAGGTGAGGACCAGCCACAGCTCTAAGCCCTTAGGCCTATCGCCTGGGAGAAATGGCTTGGGTGTTGTCACTATGGGAGGTGGTCTGTGCCGGGAGTGAGAGTGAGATTGAGCCTGAGAATGTGTGTTGGGAGTGCTGGGAGGCAAAGCCAGGGTAGATGGCCAGAGTGTGTTTGTCTGTGAAAGCAGTGTCAAGGGAAGGTGGGGACCAGCCACAGCTCTAAGCCCTTAAAGGTAGCGTGTGTCAGAAATCGCTTGGGTGTTGGGACGTTGGGAGGTGGTGTGTGCCGAGAGAGAGTGTGTGTTGGGAGTGCTGGTAGGCAAGGCAAAGGCAGATGGGCAGAGTGTGTTTCGCTGTGAAAGCGGTGTCAAGGGAAGGTGAGGACCAGCAACAGCTCTAAGCCCTTAGGCCTATCGTATGGGAGAAATGGCTTGGACGTTTGCACGTTGGGAGGTGGTCTGTGCCGGGAGTGAGAGTGAGATTGAGCCTGAGAATGTGTGTTGGGAGTGCTGGGAGACAAAGCCAGGGCAGACGGCTAGAGTGTGTTTGTCTGTGAAAGCGATGTCAAGGGAAGGTGAGGACCAGCAACAGCTGTAAGCCCTTAGATGTAGTGTGTGTCAGAAATAGCTTGGGGGTTTGCACTTTGGGAGGTGGTGTGTGCCGAGAGTGAGAATGTGTTGGGAGTGGTGGGAGGCAAGGCAAAGGCAGAATGCCAGAGTGTGTTTGGCTGTGGAAGCGGTGTCAAGGGAAGGTGAGGACCAGCCACAGCTCTCAGCCCTTAGAGGTAGCGTACGGGATAAATGGCTTGGATGTTTGAACTTTGGGAGTTGGTCTGTGCAGGGAGTGAGAGTGAGATTGACCCTGCGAATGTGTGTTGGGAGTGCTGATAGGCAGGGCAAAGGTAGAATTGCAGAGTGTGTTTGGCTGTGAAAGCGGTGTCAAGGGAAGGTGAGGACCAGCAACAGCTCTAAGCCCTTCGGCCTATCGCCTGGGAGAAATGGCTTGGACGTTTGCACTTTGGGAGTTGGTCTTTGCCGGGAGTGAGAGTGAGATTGAGCCTGAGAATGTGTGTTGGGAGTGCTGGGAGGCAAAGCCAGGGCAGACGGCTAGAGTGTGTTTGGCTGTGAAAGCGGTGTCAAGGGAAGGTGAGGACCAGCAACAGCTCTAAGCCCTTAGATGTAGCGTGCGTCAGAAATCGCTTGGGTGTTGGGACATTGGGAGGTGGTCTGTGCCGAGAGTGAGAGTGTGTTGGGAGTGCTGGGAGGCAAGGTAGGGGGAGATGGGCAGAGTGTGTTTGGCTGTGAAAGCGGTGTCAAGGGAAGGTGAGGACCAGCAACAACTCTCAGCCCTTAGAGGTAGCGTGCGGGATAAATGGCTTGGATGTTTGCACTTTGGGAGTTGGTCTGTGCCGGGAGTGAGAGTGAGATTGACCCTGCGAATGTGTGTTGGGAGTGCTGGTAGGCAAGGCAAAGGTAGAATTGCAGAGTGTGTTTGGCTGTGAAAGCGGTGTCAAGGGAAGGTGAGGACCAGCAACAACTCTAAGCCCTTAGGCCTATCGCATGGGAGAAATGGCTTGGGTGTTGGCACTTTGGGAGGTGGTCTGTGCCGGGAGTGAGAGTGAGATTGAGCCTGAGAATGTGTGTTGGGAGTGCTGGTAGGCAAGGTAAAGGCAGATGGCCAGAGTGTGTTTGTATGTGAAAGCGGTGTCAAGGGAAGGTGAGGACCAGCAACAACTTGCAGCCCTTAAAGGTAGCGTGCGGGATAAATGGCTTGGACGTTTGCACTTTGGGAGGTGGTCTGTGCCGGGAGTGAGAGTGAGATTGAGCCTGAGAATGTGTGTTGGGAGTGCTGGGAGGCAAAGCCAGGGCAGACGGCTAGAGTGTGTTTGGCTGTGAAAGCGGTGTCAAGGGAAGGTGAGGACCAGCAACAGCTCTCAGCCCTTAGAGGTAGTGTATGTCAGAAATTGCTTCGGTGTTGGCACTTTGGGAGGAGGTCTGTGCCGGTAGTGAGAGTGTGTTGGCAGTGCGGGTAGGCAAGGCAAAGGGAGATGGCTAGAGTGTGTTTGGCTGTGAAAGCGCTGTCAAGGGAAGGTGAGGACCAGGCACAGCTCTAAGCCCTTAGATGTAGCGTGCGTCAGAAATACCTTGGGTGTTGGCACTTTGGGAGGTGGTGTGTGCCGAGAGAGAGTGTGTGTTGGGAGTGCTGGTAGGCAAGGCAAAGGCAGAATTGCAGAGTGTGTTTGGCTGTGAAAGCGGTGTCAAGGGAAGGTGAGGACCAGCAACAGCTCTAAGCCCTTAGGCCTATCGTATGGGAGAAATGGCTTGGACGTTTGCACTTTGGGAGGTGGTCTGTGCCGGGAGTGAGAGTGAGATTGAGCCTGAGAATGTGTGTTGGGTGTTCTGGGATGGTAAGGCAGGGCAGAAGGCCAGAGTGTGTTTCTATGTGAAAGCGGTGTTAAGGGAAGGTGAGGACCAGCCACAGCTTTAAGCCCTTAGATGTAGCGTGCGTCAGAAATACCTTGGGTGTTGGCACTTTGGGAGGTGGTGTGTGCCGAGAGAGAGTGTGTGTTGGGAGTGCTGGTAGGCAAGGCAAGTGCAGAATGCCAGAGTGTGTTTGGCTGTGAAAGCGGTGTCAAGGGAAGGTGAGGACCAGCCACAGCTCTAAGCCCTTAGAGGTCGCGTGCGGGATAAATGGCTTGGGCGTTTGCACTTTGGGAGGTGGTCTGTGCCGGGAGTGAGAGTGACATTGCGCCTGAGAATATGTGTTGGGAGTACTGGCAGGCAAGGCAAAGGCAGAATGCCAGAGTGTGTTTGGCTGTGAAAGCGGTGTCAAGGGAAGGTGAGGACCAGCAACAGCTCTAAGCCCTTAGAAGTAGCGTGTGTCAGAAATCGCTTGGGTGTTGGGACGTTGGGAGGTAGTCTGTGCTGAGAGTGAGAGTGTGTTGGGAGTGCTGGGCGGCAAGGCAAAGGCAGATGGGCAGAGTGTGTTTGTCTGTGAAAGCGGTGTCAAGGGAAGGTGAGGACCAGCCACAGCTCTAAGCTTTTAGGCCTATCGTATGGGAGAAATGGCTTGGATGTTTGCACTTTGGTTGCTGCTCTGTGCCGGGAGTGACTTTGCGCCTGAGAATGTGTGTTGGGAGTGCTGGGAGGCAAAGCCAGGGTAGATGGCCAGAGTGTGTTTGGCTGTGAAAGCGGTGTCAAGGGAAGGTGAGGACCAGCAACAGCTCTAAGCCCTTAGATGTAGTATGTGTAAGAAATTGCTTCGGTGTTGGCACTTTGGGAGGAGGTCTGTGCCGGTAGTGAGAGTGTGTTGGGAGTGCGGGGAGGCAAGGCAAAGGCAGATGGCCAGGGTGTGTTTGGCTGTGAAAGCGCTGTCAAGGGAAGGTGAGGACCAGCAACAGCTCTAAGGCCTTAGGCCTATCGCCTGGGAGAAATGGCTTGGGTGTTGTCACTATGGGAGGTGGTCTGTGCCGGGAGTGAGAGTGAGATTGAGCCTGAGAATGTGTGTTGGGAGTGCTGGGAGGCAAAGCCAGGGTAGATGGCCAGAGTGTATTTGTCTGTGAAAGCAGTGTCAAGGGAAGGTGAGGACCAGCAACAGCTCTAAGCCCTTAGATGTAGTGTGCGTCAGAAATCGCAGGAATGTTGGCAGTTTTGGAGGTGGTGTGTGCCGAGAGTGAGAGTGTGTTGGGAATACTGGGAGGCAAAGCAAAGGCAGATGGGCAGAGTGTGTTTGGCTGTGAAAGCGGTGTCAAGGGAAGGTGAGGACCAGCAACAGCTCTCAGCCCTTAGAGGTAGCGTGCGGGATAAATGGCTTGGACGTTTGAACTTTGGGAGGTGGTCTGTGCCGGGAGTGAGAGTGAGATTGAGCCTGAGAATGTGTGTTGGGAGTGCTGGGAGGCAAAGCCAGGGCAGACGGCTAGAGTGTGTTTGTCTGTGAAAGCGATGTCAAGGGAAGGTGAGGACCAGCAACAGCTCTAAGCCCTTAGATGTAGTGTGTGTCAGAAATAGCTTGGGGGTTTGCACTTTGGGAGGTGGTGTGTGCCGAGAGTGAGAATGTGTTGGGAGTGGTGGGAGGCAAGGCAAAGGCAGAATGCCAGAGTGTGTTTGGCTGTGGAAGCGGTGTCAAGGGAAGGTGAGGACCAGCCACAGCTCTCAGCCCTTAGAGGTAGCGTACGGGATAAATGGCTTGGATGTTTGAACTTTGGGAGTTGGTCTGTGCAGGGAGTGAGAGTGAGATTGACCCTGCGAATGTGTGTTGGGAGTGCTGATAGGCAGGGCAAAGGTAGAATTGCAGAGTGTGTTTGGCTGTGAAAGCGGTGTCAAGGGAAGGTGAGGACCAGCAACAGCTCTAAGCCCTTCGGCCTATCGCCTGGGAGAAATGGCTTGGACGTTTGCACTTTGGGAGTTGGTCTTTGCCGGGAGTGAGAGTGAGATTGAGCCTGAGAATGTGTGTTGGGAGTGCTGGGAGGCAAAGCCAGGGCAGACGGCTAGAGTGTGTTTGGCTGTGAAAGCGGTGTCAAGGGAAGGTGAGGACCAGCAACAGCTCTAAGCCCTTAGAGGTAGCGTGCGGGATAAATGGCTTGGACGTTTGAACTTTGGGAGGTGGTCTGTGCCGGGAGTGAGAGTGAGATTGAGCCTGAGAATGTGTGTTGGGAGTGCTGGGAGGCAAAGCCAGGGCAGACGGCTAGAGTGTGTTTGTCTGTGAAAGCGGTGTCAAGGGAAGGTGAGGACCAGCAACAGCTCTAAGCCCTTAGATGTAGTGTGTGTCACAAATAGCTTGGTGTTGGCACTTTGGGAGGTGGTGTGTGCCGAGAGTGAGAGTGTGTTGGGAGTGCTGGGAGGCAAGGCAAAGGCAGATGGGCAGAGTGTGTTTGGCTGTGAAAGCGGTGTCAAGGGAAGGTGAGGACCAGCAACAACTCTCAGCCCTTAGAGGTAGCGTGCGGGATAAATGGCATGGATGTTTGAACTTTGGGAGGTGGTCTGTGCCGGGAGTGAGAGTGAGATTGACCGTGCGAATGTGTGTTGGGAGTGCTGGGAGACAAAGCCAGGGCAGACGGCTAGAGTGTGTTTGTCTGTGAAAGCGATGTCAAGGGAAGGTGAGGACCAGCAACAGCTCTAAGCCCTTAGATGTAGTGTGTGTCACAAATAGCTTGGTGTTGGCACTTTGGGAGGTGGTGTGTGCCGAGAGTGAGAGTGTGTTGGGAGTGCTGGTAGGCAAGGCAAAGGCAGAATGCCAGAGTGTGTTTGGCTGTGAAAGCGGTGTCAAGGGAAGGTGAGGACCAGCAACAGCTCTAAGCCCTTGGATATAGCGTGCGTCAGAAATCGCTTGGGGGTTAGCACTTTGGGAGGTGGTGTGTGCCGAGAGTGAGAGTGTGTTGGGAGTGCTGGGCGGCAAGGCAAAGGCAGATGGGCAGAGTGTGTTTCTCTGTGAAAGTGGTGTCAAGGGAAGGTGAGGACCAGCAACAGCTCTAAGCCCTTAGGCCTATCGCCTGGGAGAAATGCCTTGGGTGTTGTCACTATGGGAGGTGGTCTGTGCCGGGAGTGAGAGTGAGATTGAGCCTGAGAATGTGTGTTGGGAGTGCTGGGAGGCAAAGCCAGGGTAGATGGCCAGAGTGTGTTTGGCTGTGAAAGCAGTGTCAAGGGAAGGTGGGGACCAGCCACAGCTCTAAGCCCTTAAAGGTAGCGTGTGTCAGAAATCGCTTGGGTGTTGGGACGTTGGGAGGTTGCGTGTGCCGAGAGTGAGAGTGTGTTGGGAGTGCTGGTAGGCAAGGCAAAGGTAGAATTGCAGAGTGTGTTTGGCTGTGAAAGCGGTGTCAAGGGAAGGTGAGGACCAGCCACAGCTCTAAGCCCTTAGGCCTATCGTATGGGAGAAATGGCTTGGACGTTTGCACTTTGGGAGGTGGTCTGTGCCGGGAGTGAGAGTGAGATTGAGCCTGAGAATGTGTGTTGGGAGTGCTGGGAGACAAAGCCAGGGCAGATGGCTAGAGTGTGTTTGTCTGTGAAAGCGATGTCAAGGGAAGGTGAGGACCAGCAACAGCTCTAAGCCCTTAGATGTAGTGTGTGTCAGAAATAGCTTGGGGGTTTGCACTTTGGGAGGTGGTGTGTGCCGAGAGTGAGAGTGTGTTGGGAGTGCTGGGAGGCAGGGCAAAGGCAGAATGCCAGAGTGTGTTTGGCTGTGGAAGCGGTGTCAAGGGAAGGTGAGGACCAGCAACAGCTCTCAGCCCTTAGAGGTAGCGTACGGGATAAATGGCTTGGATGTTTGCACTTTGGGAGGTGGTCTGTGCCGGGAGTGAGAGTGAGATTGAGCCTGAGAATGTGTGTTGGGAGTGCTGGGAGACAAAGCCAGGACAGACGGCTAGAGTGTGTTTGGCTGTGAAAGCGGTGTCAAGGGAAGGTGAGGACCAGCCACAGCTTTAAGCCCTTAGATGTAGCGTGCGTCAGAAATACCTTGGGTGTTGGCACTTTGGGAGGGGGTGTGTGCCGAGAGTGAGAGTGTGTTGGGAGTGCTGGTAGGCAAGGCAAAGGCAGAATTGCAGAGTGTGTTTGGCTGTGAAAGCGGTGTCAAGGGAAGGTGAGGACCAGCCAAAGCTCTAAGCCCTTCGGCCTATCGTATGGGAGAAATGGCTTGGACGTTTGCACTTTGGGAGGTGGTCTGTGCCGGGAGTGAGAGTGAGATTGAGCCTGAGAATGTGTGTTGGGAGTGCTGGGAGGCAAAGGCAGGGTAGATGGCCAGAGTGTGTTTGACTGTGAACGCGGTGTCAAGGGAAGGTGAGGACCAGCAACAGCTCTAAGCCCTTAGATGTAGCGTGTGTCAGACATTGCTTGGTGTTGGGACGTTGGGAGGTAGTCTGTGCCGAGAGTGAGAGTGTGTTGGGAGTGCTGGGCGGCAAGGCAAAGGCAGATGGGCAGAGTGTGTTTGGCTGTGAAAGCGGTGTCAAGGGAAGGTGAGGACCAGCCACAGCTCTAAGCCCTTAGAGGTCGCGTGCGGGATAAATGGCTTGGGCGTTTTCACTTTGGGAGGTGGTCTGTGCCCCGAGTGAGAGTGACATTGCGCCTGAGAATATGTGTTGAGAGTACTGGGAGGCAAGGCAAAGGCAGAATGCCAGAGTGTGTTTGGCTGTGAAAGCGGTGTCAAGGGAAGGTGAGGACCAGCAACAGCTCTAAGCCCTTAGATGTAGTATGTGTAAGAAATTGCTTCGGTGTTGGCACTTTGGGAGGAGGTCTGTGCCGGTAGTGAGAGTGTGTTGGGAGTGCGGGGAGGCAAGGCAAAGGCAGATGGCCAGAGTGTGTTTGTCTGTGAAAGGGGTGTCAGGGGAAGGTGAGGACCAGCCACAGCTCTAAGCCCTTAGGCCTATCGCCTGGGAGAAATGGCTTGGGTGTTGTCACTATGGGAGGTGGTCTGTGCCGGGAGTGAGAGTGAGATTGAGCCTGAGAATGTGTGTTGGGAGTGCTGGGAGGCAAAGCCAGGGTAGGTGGCCAGAGTGTGTTTGTCTGTGAAAGCAGTGTCAAGGGAAGGTGGGGACCAGCCACAGCTCTAAGCCCTTAAAGGTAGCGTGTGTCAGAAATCGCTTGGGTGTTGGGACGTTGGGAGGTGGTGTGTGCCGAGAGAGAGTGTGTGTTGGGAGTGCTGGTAGGCAAGGCAAAGGTAGAATTGCAGAGTGTGTTTGGCTGTGAAAGCGGTGTCAAGGGAAGGTGAGGACCAGCAACAGCTCTAAGCCCTTAGGCCTATCGTATGGGAGAAATGGCTTGGACGTTTGCACGTTGGGAGGTGGTCTGTGCCGGGAGTGAGAGTGAGATTGAGCCTGAGAATGTGTGTTGGGAGTGCTGGGAGACAAAGCCAGGGCAGACGGCTAGAGTGTGTTTGTCTGTGAAAGCGATGTCAAGGGAAGGTGAGGACCAGCAACAGCTGTAAGCCCTTAGATGTAGTGTGTGTCAGAAATAGCTTGGGGGTTTGCACTTTGGGAGGTGGTGTGTGCCGAGAGTGAGAGTGTGTTGGGAGTGGTGGGAGGCAAGGCAAAGGCAGAATGCCAGAGTGTGTTTGGCTGTGGAAGCGGTGTCAAGGGAAGGTGAGGACCAGCCACAGCTCTCAGCCCTTAGAGGTAGCGTACGGGATAAATGGCTTGGATGTTTGAACTTTGGGAGTTGGTCTGTGCAGGGAGTGAGAGTGAGATTGACCCTGCGAATGTGTGTTGGGAGTGCTGATAGGCAGGGCAAAGGTAGAATTGCAGAGTGTGTTTGGCTGTGAAAGCGGTGTCAAGGGAAGGTGAGGACCAGCAACAGCTCTAAGCCCTTCGGCCTATCGCCTGGGAGAAATGGCTTGGACGTTTGCACTTTGGGAGGTGGTCTGTGCCGGGAGTGAGAGTGAGATTGAGCCTGAGAATGTGTGTTGGGAGTGCTGGGAGGCAAAGCCAGGGCAGACGGCTAGAGTGTGTTTGTATGTGAAAGCGGTGTCAAGGGAAGGTGAGGACCAGCAACAGCTCTAAGCCCTTAGATGTAGCGTGCGTCAGAAATCGCTTGGGTGTTGGGACATTGGGAGGTGGTCTGTGCCGAGAGTGAGAGTGTGTTGGGAGTGCTGGTAGGCAAGGTAAAGGCAGATGGCCAGAGTGTGTTTGTATGTGAAAGCGGTGTCAAGGGAAGGTGAGGACCAGCAACAACTCGCAGCCCTTAAAGGTAGCGTGCGGGATAAATGGCTTGGACGTTTGCACTTTGGGAGGTGGTCTGTGCCCCGAGTGAGAGTGACATTGCGCCTGAGAATATGTGTTGAGAGTACTGGGAGGCAAGGCAAAGGCAGAATGCCAGAGTGTGTTTGGCTGTGAAAGCGGTGTCAAGGGAAGGTGAGGACCAGCCACAGCTCTAAGCCCTTAGGCCTATCGCCTGGGAGAAATGGCTTGGGTGTTGTCACTATGGGAGGTGGTCTGTGCCGGGAGTGAGAGTGAGATTGAGCCTGAGAATGTGTGTTGGGAGTGCTGGGAGGCAAAGCCAGGGCAGACGGCTAGAGTGTGTTTGGCTGTGAAAGCGGTGTCAAGGGAAGGTGAGGACCAGCAACAGCTCTCAGCCCTTAGAGGTCGCGTGCGGGATAAATGGCTTGGGCGTTTTCACTTTGGGAGGTGGTCTGTGCCCCGAGTGAGAGTGACATTGCGCCTGAGAATATGTGTTGAGAGTACTGGGAGGCAAGGCAAAGGCAGAATGCCAGAGTGTGTTTGGCTGTGAAAGCGGTGTCAAGGGAAGGTGAGGACCAGCAACAGCTCTAAGCCCTTAGATGTAGTATGTGTAAGAAATTGCTTCGGTGTTGGCACTTTGGGAGGAGGTCTGTGCCGGTAGTGAGAGTGTGTTGGGAGTGCGGGGAGGCAAGGCAAAGGCAGATGGCCAGAGTGTGTTTGTCTGTGAAAGGGGTGTCAGGGGAAGGTGAGGACCAGCCACAGCTCTAAGCCCTTAGGCCTATCGCCTGGGAGAAATGGCTTGGGTGTTGTCACTATGGGAGGTGGTCTGTGCCGGGAGTGAGAGTGAGATTGAGCCTGAGAATGTGTGTTGGGAGTGCTGGGAGGCAAAGCCAGGGTAGATGGCCAGAGTGTGTTTGTCTGTGAAAGCAGTGTCAAGGGAAGGTGGGGACCAGCCACAGCTCTAAGCCCTTAAAGGTAGCGTGTGTCAGAAATCGCTTGGGTGTTGGGACGTTGGGAGGTGGTGTGTGCCGAGAGAGAGTGTGTGTTGGGAGTGCTGGTAGGCAAGGCAAAGGCAGATGGGCAGAGTGTGTTTCGCTGTGAAAGCGGTGTCAAGGGAAGGTGAGGACCAGCAACAGCTCTAAGCCCTTAGGCCTATCGTATGGGAGAAATGGCTTGGACGTTTGCACGTTGGGAGGTGGTCTGTGCCGGGAGTGAGAGTGAGATTGAGCCTGAGAATGTGTGTTGGGAGTGCTGGGAGACAAAGCCAGGGCAGACGGCTAGAGTGTGTTTGTCTGTGAAAGCGATGTCAAGGGAAGGTGAGGACCAGCAACAGCTGTAAGCCCTTAGATGTAGTGTGTGTCAGAAATAGCTTGGGGGTTTGCACTTTGGGAGGTGGTGTGTGCCGAGAGTGAGAATGTGTTGGGAGTGGTGGGAGGCAAGGCAAAGGCAGAATGCCAGAGTGTGTTTGGCTGTGGAAGCGGTGTCAAGGGAAGGTGAGGACCAGCCACAGCTCTCAGCCCTTAGAGGTAGCGTACGGGATAAATGGCTTGGATGTTTGAACTTTGGGAGTTGGTCTGTGCAGGGAGTGAGAGTGAGATTGACCCTGCGAATGTGTGTTGGGAGTGCTGATAGGCAGGGCAAAGGTAGAATTGCAGAGTGTGTTTGGCTGTGAAAGCGGTGTCAAGGGAAGGTGAGGACCAGCAACAGCTCTAAGCCCTTCGGCCTATCGCCTGGGAGAAATGGCTTGGACGTTTGCACTTTGGGAGGTGGTCTGTGCCGGGAGTGAGAGTGAGATTGAGCCTGAGAATGTGTGTTGGGAGTGCTGGGAGGCAAAGCCAGGGCAGACGGCTAGAGTGTGTTTGGCTGTGAAAGCGGTGTCAAGGGAAGGTGAGGACCAGCAACAGCTCTAAGCCCTTAGATGTAGCGTGCGTCAGAAATCGCTTGGGTGTTGGGACATTGGGAGGTGGTCTGTGCCGAGAGTGAGAGTGTGTTGGGAGTGCTGGGAGGCAAGGTAGGGGGAGATGGGCAGAGTGTGTTTGGCTGTGAAAGCGGTGTCAAGGGAAGGTGAGGACCAGCAACAACTCTCAGCCCTTAGAGGTAGCGTGCGGGATAAATGGCTTGGATGTTTGCACTTTGGGAGTTGGTCTGTGCCGGGAGTGAGAGTGAGATTGACCCTGCGAATGTGTGTTGGGAGTGCTGGTAGGCAAGGCAAAGGTAGAATTGCAGCGTGTGTTTGGCTGTGAAAGCGGTGTCAAGGGAAGGTGAGGACCAGCAACAACTCTAAGCCCTTAGGCCTATCGCATGGGAGAAATGGCTTGGGTGTTGGCACTTTGGGAGGTGGTCTGTGCCGGGAGTGAGAGTGAGATTGAGCCTGAGAATGTGTGTTGGGAGTGCTGGTAGGCAAGGTAAAGGCAGATGGCCAGAGTGTGTTTGTATGTGAAAGCGGTGTCAAGGGAAGGTGAGGACCAGCAACAACTTGCAGCCCTTAAAGGTAGCGTGCGGGATAAATGGCTTGGACGTTTGCACTTTGGGAGGTGGTCTGTGCCGGGAGTGAGAGTGAGATTGAGCCTGAGAATGTGTGTTGGGAGTGCTGGGAGGCAAAGCCAGGGCAGACGGCTAGAGTGTGTTTGGCTGTGAAAGCGGTGTCAAGGGAAGGTGAGGACCAGCAACAGCTCTCAGCCCTTAGAGGTAGTGTATGTCAGAAATTGCTTCGGTGTTGGCACTTTGGGAGGAGGTCTGTGCCGGTAGTGAGAGTGTGTTGGCAGTGCGGGTAGGCAAGGCAAAGGGAGATGGCTAGAGTGTGTTTGGCTGTGAAAGCGCTGTCAAGGGAAGGTGAGGACCAGGCACAGCTCTAAGCCCTTAGATGTAGCGTGCGTCAGAAATACCTTGGGTGTTGGCACTTTGGGAGGTGGTGTGTGCCGAGAGAGAGTGTGTGTTGGGAGTGCTGGTAGGCAAGGCAAAGGCAGAATTGCAGAGTGTGTTTGGCTGTGAAAGCGGTGTCAAGGGAAGGTGAGGACCAGCAACAGCTCTAAGCCCTTAGGCCTATCGTATGGGAGAAATGGCTTGGACGTTTGCACTTTGGGAGGTGGTCTGTGCCGGGAGTGAGAGTGAGATTGAGCCTGAGAATGTGTGTTGGGTGTTCTGGGATGGTAAGGCAGGGCAGAAGGCCAGAGTGTGTTTCTATGTGAAAGCGGTGTTAAGGGAAGGTGAGGACCAGCCACAGCTTTAAGCCCTTAGATGTAGCGTGCGTCAGAAATACCTTGGGTGTTGGCACTTTGGGAGGTGGTGTGTGCCGAGAGAGAGTGTGTGTTGGGAGTGCTGGTAGGCAAGGCAAGTGCAGAATGCCAGAGTGTGTTTGGCTGTGAAAGCGGTGTCAAGGGAAGGTGAGGACCAGCCACAGCTCTAAGCCCTTAGAGGTCGCGTGCGGGATAAATGGCTTGGGCGTTTGCACTTTGGGAGGTGGTCTGTGCCGGGAGTGAGAGTGACATTGCGCCTGAGAATATGTGTTGGGAGTACTGGCAGGCAAGGCAAAGGCAGAATGCCAGAGTGTGTTTGGCTGTGAAAGCGGTGTCAAGGGAAGGTGAGGACCAGCAACAGCTCTAAGCCCTTAGAAGTAGCGTGTGTCAGAAATCGCTTGGGTGTTGGGACGTTGGGAGGTAGTCTGTGCTGAGAGTGAGAGTGTGTTGGGAGTGCTGGGCGGCAAGGCAAAGGCAGATGGGCAGAGTGTGTTTGTCTGTGAAAGCGGTGTCAAGGGAAGGTGAGGACCAGCCACAGCTCTAAGCTTTTAGGCCTATCGTATGGGAGAAATGGCTTGGATGTTTGCACTTTGGTTGCTGCTCTGTGCCGGGAGTGACTTTGCGCCTGAGAATGTGTGTTGGGAGTGCTGGGAGGCAAAGCCAGGGTAGATGGCCAGAGTGTGTTTGGCTGTGAAAGCGGTGTCAAGGGAAGGTGAGGACCAGCAACAGCTCTAAGCCCTTAGATGTAGTATGTGTAAGAAATTGCTTCGGTGTTGGCACTTTGGGAGGAGGTCTGTGCCGGTAGTGAGAGTGTGTTGGGAGTGCGGGGAGGCAAGGCAAAGGCAGATGGCCAGGGTGTGTTTGGCTGTGAAAGCGCTGTCAAGGGAAGGTGAGGACCAGCAACAGCTCTAAGGCCTTAGGCCTATCGCCTGGGAGAAATGGCTTGGGTGTTGTCACTATGGGAGGTGGTCTGTGCCGGGAGTGAGAGTGAGATTGAGCCTGAGAATGTGTGTTGGGAGTGCTGGGAGGCAAAGCCAGGGTAGATG
This sequence comes from Pelecanus crispus, assembly GCF_030463565.1. Classification (NCBI taxonomy): domain Eukaryota; kingdom Metazoa; phylum Chordata; class Aves; order Pelecaniformes; family Pelecanidae; genus Pelecanus; species Pelecanus crispus. The sequence goes on along the minus strand of NC_134658.1, from coordinate 1,050,148 downwards.
GCCAGAGTGTATTTGGCTGTGAAAGCAGTGTCAAGGGAAGGTGAGGACCAGCAACAGCTCTAAGCCCTTAGATGTAGTGTGCGTCAGAAATCGCAGGAATGTTGGCAGTTTTGGAGGTGGTGTGTGCCGAGAGTGAGAGTGTGTTGGGAATACTGGGAGGCAAAGCAAAGGCAGATGGGCAGAGTGTGTTTGGCTGTGAAAGCGGTGTCAAGGGAAGGTGAGGACCAGCAACAGCTCTCAGCCCTTAGAGGTAGCGTGCGGGATAAATGGCTTGGACGTTTGAACTTTGGGAGGTGGTCTGTGCCGGGAGTGAGAGTGAGATTGAGCCTGAGAATGTGTGTTGGGAGTGCTGGGAGGCAAAGCCAGGGCAGACGGCTAGAGTGTGTTTGTCTGTGAAAGCGATGTCAAGGGAAGGTGAGGACCAGCAACAGCTCTAAGCCCTTAGATGTAGTGTGTGTCACAAATAGCTTGGTGTTGGCACTTTGGGAGGTGGTGTGTGCCGAGAGTGAGAGTGTGTTGGGAGTGCTGGGAGGCAAGGCAAAGGCAGATGGGCAGAGTGTGTTTGGCTGTGAAAGCGGTGTCAAGGGAAGGTGAGGACCAGCAACAACTCTCAGCCCTTAGAGGTAGCGTGCGGGATAAATGGCATGGATGTTTGAACTTTGGGAGGTGGTCTGTGCCGGGAGTGAGAGTGAGATTGACCGTGCGAATGTGTGTTGGGAGTGCTGGTAGGCAAGGCAAAGGCAGAATGCCAGAGTGTGTTTGGCTGTGAAAGCGGTGTCAAGGGAAGGTGAGGACCAGCAACAGCTCTAAGCCCTTCGGCCTATCGCTTGGGATAAATGGCTTGGACGTTTGCACTTTGGGAGGTGGTCTGTGCCGGGAGTGAGAGTGAGATTGAGCCTGAGAATGTGTGTTGGGAGTGCTGGGAGGCAAAGGCAGGGTAGATGGCCAGAGTGTGTTTGACTGTGAACGCGGTGTCAAGGGAAGGTGAGGACCAGCAACAGCTCTAAGCCCTTAGATGTAGCGTGTGTCAGACATTGCTTGGTGTTGGGACGTTGGGAGGTAGTCTGTGCCGAGAGTGAGAGTGTGTTGGGAGTGCTGGGCGGCAAGGCAAAGGCAGATGGGCAGAGTGTGTTTGGCTGTGAAAGCGGTGTCAAGGGAAGGTGAGGACCAGCAACAGCTCTCAGCCCTTAGAGGTCGCGTGCGGGATAAATGGCTTGGGCGTTTTCACTTTGGGAGGTGGTCTGTGCCCCGAGTGAGAGTGACATTGCGCCTGAGAATATGTGTTGAGAGTACTGGGAGGCAAGGCAAAGGCAGAATGCCAGAGTGTGTTTGGCTGTGAAAGCGGTGTCAAGGGAAGGTGAGGACCAGCAACAGCTCTAAGCCCTTAGATGTAGTATGTGTAAGAAATTGCTTCGGTGTTGGCACTTTGGGAGGAGGTCTGTGCCGGTAGTGAGAGTGTGTTGGGAGTGCGGGGAGGCAAGGCAAAGGCAGATGGCCAGGGTGTGTTTGTCTGTGAAAGGGGTGTCAGGGGGAGATGAGGACCAGCCACAGCTCTAAGCCCTTAGGCCTATCGCCTGGGAGAAATGGCTTGGGTGTTGTCACTATGGGAGGTGGTCTGTGCCGGGAGTGAGAGTGAGATTGAGCCTGAGAATGTGTGTTGGGAGTGCTGGGAGGCAAAGCCAGGGTAGATGGCCAGAGTGTGTTTGTCTGTGAAAGCAGTGTCAAGGGAAGGTGGGGACCAGCCACAGCTCTAAGCCCTTAGATGTAGCGTGTGTCAGAAATCGCTTGGGTGTTGGGACGTTGGGAGGTGGTGTGTGCCGAGAGAGAGTGTGTGTTGGGAGTGCTGGTAGGCAAGGCAAAGGCAGATGGGCAGAGTGTGTTTCGCTGTGAAAGCGGTGTCAAGGGAAGGTGAGGACCAGCAACAGCTCTAAGCCCTTAGGCCTATCGTATGGGAGAAATGGCTTGGACGTTTGCACGTTGGGAGGTGGTCTGTGCCGGGAGTGAGAGTGAGATTGAGCCTGAGAATGTGTGTTGGGAGTGCTGGGAGACAAAGCCAGGGCAGACGGCTAGAGTGTGTTTGTCTGTGAAAGCGATGTCAAGGGAAGGTGAGGACCAGCAACAGCTCTAAGCCCTTAGATGTAGTGTGTGTCAGAAATAGCTTGGGGGTTTGCACTTTGGGAGGTGGTGTGTGCCGAGAGTGAGAGTGTGTTGGGAGTGGTGGGAGGCAAGGCAAAGGCAGAATGCCAGAGTGTGTTTGGCTGTGGAAGCGGTGTCAAGGGAAGGTGAGGACCAGCCACAGCTCTCAGCCCTTAGACGTAGCGTACGGGATAAATGGCTTGGATGTTTGAACTTTGGGAGTTGGTCTGTGCAGGGAGTGAGAGTGAGATTGACCCTGCGAATGTGTGTTGGGAGTGCTGATAGGCAGGGCAAAGGTAGAATTGCAGAGTGTGTTTGGCTGTGAAAGCGGTGTCAAGGGAAGGTGAGGACCAGCAACAGCTCTAAGCCCTTCGGCCTATCGCTTGGGAGAAATGGCTTGGACGTTTGCACTTTGGGAGTTGGTCTTTGCCGGGAGTGAGAGTGAGATTGAGCCTGAGAATGTGTGTTGGGAGTGCTGGGAGGCAAAGCCAGGGCAGACGGCTAGAGTGTGTTTGGCTGTGAAAGCGGTGTCAAGGGAAGGTGAGGACCAGCAACAGCTCTAAGCCCTTAGATGTAGCGTGCGTCAGAAATCGCTTGGGTGTTGGGACATTGGGAGGTGGTCTGTGCCGAGAGTGAGAGTGTGTTGGGAGTGCTGGGAGGCAAGGTAGGGGGAGATGGGCAGAGTGTGTTTGGCTGTGAAAGCGGTGTCAAGGGAAGGTGAGGACCAGCAACAACTCTCAGCCCTTAGAGGTAGCGTGCGGGATAAATGGCTTGGATGTTTGCACTTTGGGAGTTGGTCTGTGCCGGGAGTGAGAGTGAGATTGACCCTGCGAATGTGTGTTGGGAGTGCTGGTAGGCAAGGCAAAGGTAGAATTGCAGAGTGTGTTTTGCTGTGAAAGCGGTGTCAAGGGAAGGTGAGGACCAGCAACAACTCTAAGCCCTTAGGCCTATCGCATGGGAGAAATGGCTTGGGTGTTGGCACTTTGGGAGGTGGTCTGTGCCGGGAGTGAGAGTGAGATTGAGCCTGAGAATGTGTGTTGGGAGTGCTGGTAGGCAAGGTAAAGGCAGATGGCCAGAGTGTGTTTGTATGTGAAAGCGGTGTCAAGGGAAGGTGAGGACCAGCAACAACTCGCAGCCCTTAAAGGTAGCGTGCGGGATAAATGGCTTGGACGTTTGCACTTTGGGAGGTGGTCTGTGCCGGGAGTGAGAGTGAGATTGAGCCTGAGAATGTGTGTTGGGTGTTCTGGGATGGTAAGGCAGGGCAGAAGGCCAGAGTGTGTTTGGCTGTGAAAGCGGTGTCAAGGGAAGGTGAGGACCAGCAACAGCTCTCAGCCCTTAGAGGTAGTGTGTGTCAGAAATTGCTTCGGTGTTGGCACTTTGGGAGGAGGTCTGTGCCGGTAGTGAGAGTGTGTTGGCAGTGCGGGTAGGCAAGGCAAAGGCAGATGGGCAGAGTGTGTTTGGCTGTGAAAGCGGTGTCAAGGGAAGGTGAGGACCAGGCACAGCTCTAAGCCCTTAGATGTAGCGTGCGTCAGAAATACCTTGGGTGTTGGCACTTTGGGAGGTGGTGTGTGCCGAGAGAGAGTGTGTGTTGGGAGTGCTGGTAGGCAAGGCAAGTGCAGAATGCCAGAGTGTGTTTGGCTGTGAAAGCGGTGTCAAGGGAAGGTGAGGACCAGCCACAGCTCTAAGCCCTTAGAGGTCGCGTGCGGGATAAATGGCTTGGGCGTTTGCACTTTGGGAGGTGGTCTGTGCCGGGAGTGAGAGTGACATTGCGCCTGAGAATATGTGTTGGGAGTACTGGGAGGCAAGGCAAAGGCAGAATGCCAGAGTGTGTTTGGCTGTGAAAGCGGTGTCAAGGGAAGGTGAGGACCAGCAACAGCTCTAAGCCCTTAGAAGTAGCGTGCGTCAGAAATCGCTTGGGTGTTGGGACGTTGGGAGGTAGTCTGTGCTGAGAGTGAGAGTGTGTTGGGAGTGCTGGGCGGCAAGGCAAAGGCAGATGGCCAGAGTGTGTTTGGCGGTGAAAGCGGTGTCAAGGGAAGGTGAGGACCAGCCACAGCTCTAAGCTTTTAGGCCTATCGTATGGGAGAAATGGCTTGGATGTTTGCACTTTGGTTGCTGCTCTGTGCCGGGAGTGACTTTGCGCCTGAGAATGTGTGTTGGGAGTGCTGGGAGGCAAAGCCAGGGTAGATGGCCAGAGTGTGTTTGGCTGTGAAAGCGGTGTCAAGGGAAGGTGAGGACCAGCCACAGCTCTAAGCCCTTAGATGTAGTATGTGTAAGAAATTGCTTCGGTGTTGGCACTTTGGGAGGAGGTCTGTGCCGGTAGTGAGAGTGTGTTGGCAGTGCGGGGAGGCAAGGCAAAGGCAGATGGCCAGGGTGTGTTTGGCTGTGAAAGTGCTGTCAAGGGAAGGTGAGGACCAGCCACAGCTCTAAGGCCTTAGGCCTATCGCCTGGGAGAAATGGCTTGGGTGTTGTCACTATGGGAGGTGGTCTGTGCCGGGAGTGAGAGTGAGATTGAGCCTGAGAATGTGTGTTGGGAGTGCTGGGAGGCAAAGCCAGGGTAGATGGCCAGAGTGTGTTTGGCTGTGAAAGCGGTGTCAAGGGAAGGTGAGGACCAGCAACAGCTCTAAGCCCTTAGATGTAGTGTGCGTCAGAAATCGAAGGAATGTTGGCAGTTTTGGAGGTGGTGTGTGCCGAGAGTGAGAGTGTGTTGGGAATACTGGGAGGCAAAGCAAAGGCAGATGGGCAGAGTGTGTTTGGCTGTGAAAGCGGTGTCAAGGGAAGGTGAGGACCAGCAACAGCTCTCAGCCCTTAGAGGTAGCGTGCGGGATAAATGGCTTGGACGTTTGAACTTTGGGAGGTGGTCTGTGCCGGGAGTGAGAGTGAGATTGAGCCTGAGAATGTGTGTTGGGAGTGCTGGGAGGCAAAGCCAGGGCAGACGGCTAGAGTGTGTTTGTCTGTGAAAGCGATGTCAAGGGAAGGTGAGGACCAGCAACAGCTCTAAGCCCTTAGATGTAGTGTGTGTCACAAATAGCTTGGTGTTGGCACTTTGGGAGGTGGTGTGTGCCGAGAGTGAGAGTGTGTTGGGAGTGCTGGGAGGCAAGGCAAAGGCAGATGGGCAGAGTGTGTTTGGCTGTGAAAGCGGTGTCAAGGGAAGGTGAGGACCAGCAACAACTCTCAGCCCTTAGAGGTAGCGTGCGGGATAAATGGCATGGATGTTTGAACTTTGGGAGTTGGTCTGTGCCGGGAGTGAGAGTGAGATTGAGCCTGAGAATGCGTGTTGGGAGTGCTGGTAGGCAAGGCAAAGGCAGAATGCCAGAGTGTGTTTGGCTGTGAAAGCGGTGTCAAGGGAAGGTGAGAACCAGCAACAGCTCTAAGCCCTTACAGGTAGCGTGCGGGATAAATGGCTTGGACGTTTGCACTTTGGGAGGTGGTCTGTGCCGGGAGTGAGAGTGAGATTGAGCCTGAGAATGTGTGTTGGGAGTGCTGGGAGGCAAAGGCAGGGTAGATGGCCAGAGTGTGTTTGACTGTGAACGCGGTGTCAAGGGAAGGTGAGGACCAGCAACAGCTCTAAGCCCTTAGATGTAGCGTGTGTCAGACATTGCTTGGTGTTGGGACGTTGGGAGGTAGTCTGTGCCGAGAGTGAGAGTGTGTTGGGAGTGCTGGGCGGCAAGGCAAAGGCAGATGGGCAGAGTGTGTTTGGCTGTGAAAGCGGTGTCAAGGGAAGGTGAGGACCAGCAACAGCTCTCAGCCCTTAGAGGTCGCGTGCGGGATAAATGGCTTGGGCGTTTTCACTTTGGGAGGTGGTCTGTGCCCCGAGTGAGAGTGACATTGCGCCTGAGAATATGTGTTGAGAGTACTGGGAGGCAAGGCAAAGGCAGAATGCCAGAGTGTGTTTGGCTGTGAAAGCGGTGTCAAGGGAAGGTGAGGACCAGCAACAGCTCTAAGCCCTTAGATGTAGTATGTGTAAGAAATTGCTTCGGTGTTGGCACTTTGGGAGGAGGTCTGTGCCGGTAGTGAGAGTGTGTTGGGAGTGCGGGGAGGCAAGGCAAAGGCAGATGGCCAGAGTGTGTTTGTCTGTGAAAGGGGTGTCAGGGGAAGGTGAGGACCAGCCACAGCTCTAAGCCCTTAGGCCTATCGCCTGGGAGAAATGGCTTGGGTGTTGTCACTATGGGAGGTGGTCTGTGCCGGGAGTGAGAGTGAGATTGAGCCTGAGAATGTGTGTTGGGAGTGCTGGGAGGCAAAGCCAGGGTAGATGGCCAGAGTGTGTTTGTCTGTGAAAGCAGTGTCAAGGGAAGGTGGGGACCAGCCACAGCTCTAAGCCCTTAAAGGTAGCGTGTGTCAGAAATCGCTTGGGTGTTGGGACGTTGGGAGGTGGTGTGTGCCGAGAGAGAGTGTGTGTTGGGAGTGCTGGTAGGCAAGGCAAAGGCAGATGGGCAGAGTGTGTTTCGCTGTGAAAGCGGTGTCAAGGGAAGGTGAGGACCAGCAACAGCTCTAAGCCCTTAGGCCTATCGTATGGGAGAAATGGCTTGGACGTTTGCACGTTGGGAGGTGGTCTGTGCCGGGAGTGAGAGTGAGATTGAGCCTGAGAATGTGTGTTGGGAGTGCTGGGAGACAAAGCCAGGGCAGACGGCTAGAGTGTGTTTGTCTGTGAAAGCGATGTCAAGGGAAGGTGAGGACCAGCAACAGCTGTAAGCCCTTAGATGTAGTGTGTGTCAGAAATAGCTTGGGGGTTTGCACTTTGGGAGGTGGTGTGTGCCGAGAGTGAGAATGTGTTGGGAGTGGTGGGAGGCAAGGCAAAGGCAGAATGCCAGAGTGTGTTTGGCTGTGGAAGCGGTGTCAAGGGAAGGTGAGGACCAGCCACAGCTCTCAGCCCTTAGAGGTAGCGTACGGGATAAATGGCTTGGATGTTTGAACTTTGGGAGTTGGTCTGTGCAGGGAGTGAGAGTGAGATTGACCCTGCGAATGTGTGTTGGGAGTGCTGATAGGCAGGGCAAAGGTAGAATTGCAGAGTGTGTTTGGCTGTGAAAGCGGTGTCAAGGGAAGGTGAGGACCAGCAACAGCTCTAAGCCCTTCGGCCTATCGCCTGGGAGAAATGGCTTGGACGTTTGCACTTTGGGAGTTGGTCTTTGCCGGGAGTGAGAGTGAGATTGAGCCTGAGAATGTGTGTTGGGAGTGCTGGGAGGCAAAGCCAGGGCAGACGGCTAGAGTGTGTTTGTATGTGAAAGCGGTGTCAAGGGAAGGTGAGGACCAGCAACAGCTCTAAGCCCTTAGATGTAGCGTGCGTCAGAAATCGCTTGGGTGTTGGGACATTGGGAGGTGGTCTGTGCCGAGAGTGAGAGTGTGTTGGGAGTGCTGGGAGGCAAGGTAGGGGGAGATGGGCAGAGTGTGTTTGGCTGTGAAAGCGGTGTCAAGGGAAGGTGAGGACCAGCAACAACTCTCAGCCCTTAGAGGTAGCGTGCGGGATAAATGGCTTGGATGTTTGCACTTTGGGAGTTGGTCTGTGCCGGGAGTGAGAGTGAGATTGACCCTGCGAATGTGTGTTGGGAGTGCTGGTAGGCAAGGCAAAGGTAGAATTGCAGAGTGTGTTTTGCTGTGAAAGCGGTGTCAAGGGAAGGTGAGGACCAGCAACAACTCTAAGCCCTTAGGCCTATCGCATGGGAGAAATGGCTTGGGTGTTGGCACTTTGGGAGGTGGTCTGTGCCGGGAGTGAGAGTGAGATTGAGCCTGAGAATGTGTGTTGGGAGTGCTGGTAGGCAAGGTAAAGGCAGATGGCCAGAGTGTGTTTGTATGTGAAAGCGGTGTCAAGGGAAGGTGAGGACCAGCAACAACTCGCAGCCCTTAAAGGTAGCGTGCGGGATAAATGGCTTGGACGTTTGCACTTTGGGAGGTGGTCTGTGCCGGGAGTGAGAGTGAGATTGCGCCTGAGAATGTGTGTTGGGTGTTCTGGGATGGTAAGGCAGGGCAGAAGGCCAGAGTGTGTTTGGCTGTGAAAGCGGTGTCAAGGGAAGGTGAGGACCAGCAACAGCTCTCAGCCCTTAGAGGTAGTGTGTGTCAGAAATTGCTTCGGTGTTGGCACTTTGGGAGGAGGTCTGTGCCGGTAGTGAGAGTGTGTTGGCAGTGCGGGTAGGCAAGGCAAAGGCAGATGGGCAGAGTGTGTTTGGCTGTGAAAGCGGTGTCAAGGGAAGGTGAGGACCAGGCACAGCTCTAAGCCCTTAGATATAGCGTGCGTCAGAAATACCTTGGGTGTTGGCACTTTGGGAGGTGGTGTGTGCCGAGAGAGAGTGTGTGTTGGGAGTGCTGGTAGGCAAGGCAAGTGCAGAATGCCAGAGTGTGTTTGGCTGTGAAAGCGGTGTCAAGGGAAGGTGAGGACCAGCCACAGCTCTAAGCCCTTAGAGGTCGCGTGCGGGATAAATGGCTTGGGCGTTTGCACTTTGGGAGGTGGTCTGTGCCGGGAGTGAGAGTGACATTGCGCCTGAGAATATGTGTTGGGAGTACTGGGAGGCAAGGCAAAGGCAGATGGCCAGGGTGTGTTTGGCTGTGAAAGCGCTGTCAAGGGAAGGTGAGGACCAGCAACAGCTCTAAGGCCTTAGGCCTATCGCCTGGGAGAAATGGCTTGGGTGTTGTCACTATGGGAGGTGGTCTGTGCCGGGAGTGAGAGTGAGATTGAGCCTGAGAATGTGTGTTGGGAGTGCTGGGAGGCAAAGCCAGGGTAGATGGGCAGAGTGTATTTGGCTGTGAAAGCAGTGTCAAGGGAAGGTGAGGACCAGCAACAGCTCTAAGCCCTTAGATGTAGTGTGCGTCAGAAATCGAAGGAATGTTGGCAGTTTTGGAGGTGGTGTGTGCCGAGAGTGAGAGTGTGTTGGGAGTGCTGGGAGGCAAGGCAAAGGCAGATGGGCAGAGTGTGTTTGGCTGTGAAAGCGGTGTCAAGGGAAGGTGAGGACCAGCAACAACTCTCAGCCCTTAGAGGTAGCGTGCGGGATAAATGGCATGGATGTTTGAACTTTGGGAGTTGGTCTGTGCCGGGAGTGAGAGTGAGATTGAGCCTGAGAATGTGTGTTGGGAGTGCTGGTAGGCAAGGCAAAGGCAGAATGCCAGAGTGTGTTTGGCTGTGAAAGCGGTGTCAAGGGAAGGTGAGGACCAGCAACAGCTCTAAGCCCTTCGGCCTATCGCTTGGGATAAATGGCTTGGACGTTTGCACTTTGGGAGGTGGTCTGTGCCGGGAGTGAGAGTGAGATTGAGCCTGAGAATGTGTGTTGGGAGTGCTGGGAGGCAAAGGCAGGGTAGATGGCCAGAGTGTGTTTGACTGTGAACGCGGTGTCAAGGGAAGGTGAGGACCAGCAACAGCTCTAAGCCCTTAGATGTAGCGTGTGTCAGACATTGCTTGGTGTTGGGACGTTGGGAGGTAGTCTGTGCCGAGAGTGAGAGTGTGTTGGGAGTGCTGGCAGACAAGGCAAAGGCAGATGGGCAGAGTGTGTTTGGCTGTGAAAGCGGTGTCAAGGGAAGGTGAGGACCAGCAACAGCTCTCAGCCCTTAGAGGTCGCGTGCGGGATAAATGGCTTGGGCGTTTTCACTTTGGGAGGTGGTCTGTGCCCCGAGTGAGAGTGACATTGCGCCTGAGAATATGTGTTGAGAGTACTGGGAGGCAAGGCAAAGGCAGAATGCCAGAGTGTGTTTGGCTGTGAAAGCGGTGTCAAGGGAAGGTGAGGACCAGCAACAGCTCTAAGCCCTTAGATGTAGTATGTGTAAGAAATTGCTTCGGTGTTGGCACTTTGGGAGGAGGTCTGTGCCGGTAGTGAGAGTGTGTTGGCAGTGCGGGGAGGCAAGGCAAAGGCAGATGGCCAGGGTGTGTTTGTCTGTGAAAGGGGTGTCAGGGGAAGGTGAGGACCAGCCACAGCTCTAAGCCCTTAGGCCTATCGCCTGGGAGAAATGGCTTGGGTGTTGTCACTATGGGAGGTGGTCTGTGCCGGGAGTGAGAGTGAGATTGAGCCTGAGAATGTGTGTTGGGAGTGCTGGGAGGCAAAGCCAGGGTAGATGGCCAGAGTGTGTTTGTCTGTGAAAGCAGTGTCAAGGGAAGGTGGGGACCAGCCACAGCTCTAAGCCCTTAGATGTAGCGTGTGTCAGAAATCGCTTGGGTGTTGGGACGTTGGGAGGTGGTGTGTGCCGAGAGAGAGTGTGTGTTGGGAGTGCTGGTAGGCAAGGCAAAGGCAGATGGGCAGAGTGTGTTTCGCTGTGAAAGCGGTGTCAAGGGAAGGTGAGGACCAGCAACAGCTCTAAGCCCTTAGGCCTATCGTATGGGAGAAATGGCTTGGACGTTTGCACGTTGGGAGGTGGTCTGTGCCGGGAGTGAGAGTGAGATTGAGCCTGAGAATGTGTGTTGGGAGTGCTGGGAGACAAAGCCAGGGCAGACGGCTAGAGTGTGTTTGTCTGTGAAAGCGATGTCAAGGGAAGGTGAGGACCAGCAACAGCTCTAAGCCCTTAGATGTAGTGTGTGTCAGAAATAGCTTGGGGGTTTGCACTTTGGGAGGTGGTGTGTGCCGAGAGTGAGAATGTGTTGGGAGTGGTGGGAGGCAAGGCAAAGGCAGAATGCCAGAGTGTGTTTGGCTGTGGAAGCGGTGTCAAGGGAAGGTGAGGACCAGCCACAGCTCTCAGCCCTTAGAGGTAGCGTACGGGATAAATGGCTTGGATGTTTGAACTTTGGGAGTTGGTCTGTGCAGGGAGTGAGAGTGAGATTGACCCTGCGAATGTGTGTTGGGAGTGCTGATAGGCAGGGCAAAGGTAGAATTGCAGAGTGTGTTTGGCTGTGAAAGCGGTGTCAAGGGAAGGTGAGGACCAGCAACAGCTCTAAGCCCTTCGGCCTATCGCTTGGGAGAAATGGCTTGGACGTTTGCACTTTGGGAGTTGGTCTTTGCCGGGAGTGAGAGTGAGATTGAGCCTGAGAATGTGTGTTGGGAGTGCTGGGAGGCAAAGCCAGGGCAGACGGCTAGAGTGTGTTTGTATGTGAAAGCGGTGTCAAGGGAAGGTGAGGACCAGCAACAGCTCTAAGCCCTTAGATGTAGCGTGCGTCAGAAATCGCTTGGGTGTTGGGACATTGGGAGGTGGTCTGTGCCGAGAGTGAGAGTGTGTTGGGAGTGCTGGGAGGCAAGGTAGGGGGAGATGGGCAGAGTGTGTTTGGCTGTGAAAGCGGTGTCAAGGGAAGGTGAGGACCAGCAACAACTCTCAGCCCTTAGAGGTAGCGTGCGGGATAAATGGCTTGGATGTTTGCACTTTGGGAGTTGGTCTGTGCCGGGAGTGAGAGTGAGATTGACCCTGCGAATGTGTGTTGGGAGTGCTGGTAGGCAAGGCAAAGGTAGAATTGCAGCGTGTGTTTGGCTGTGAAAGCGGTGTCAAGGGAAGGTGAGGACCAGCAACAACTCTAAGCCCTTAGGCCTATCGCATGGGAGAAATGGCTTGGGTGTTGGCACTTTGGGAGGTGGTCTGTGCCGGGAGTGAGAGTGAGATTGAGCCTGAGAATGTGTGTTGGGAGTGCTGGTAGGCAAGGTAAAGGCAGATGGGCAGAGTGTGTTTGGCTGTGAAAGCGCTGTCAAGGGAAGGTGAGGACCAGCCACAGCTCTAAGCCCTTAGATGTAGCGTGCGTCAGAAATACCTTGGGTGTTGGCACTTTGGGAGGTGGTCTGTGCCGGGAGTGAGAGTGAGATTGAGCCTGAGAATGTGTGTTGGGTGTTCTGGGATGGTAAGGCAGGGCAGAAGGCCAGAGTGTGTTTGGCTGTGAAAGCGGTGTCAAGGGAAGGTGAGGACCAGCAACAGCTCTCAGCCCTTAGAGGTAGTGTGTGTCAGAAATTGCTTCGGTGTTGGCACTTTGGGAGGAGGTCTGTGCCGGTAGTGAGAGTGTGTTGGCAGTGCGGGTAGGCAAGGCAAAGGCAGATGGGCAGAGTGTGTTTGGCTGTGAAAGCGCTGTCAAGGGAAGGTGAGGACCAGCCACAGCTCTAAGCCCTTAGATGTAGCGTGCGTCAGAAATACCTTGGGTGTTGGCACTTTGGGAGGTGGTGTGTGCCGAGAGAGAGTGTGTGTTGGGAGTGCTGGTAGGCAAGGCAAAGGCAGAATTGCAGAGTGTGTTTGGCTGTGAAAGCGGTGTCAAGGGAAGGTGAGGACCAGCAACAGCTCTAAGCCCTTCGGCCTATCGTATGGGAGAAATGGCTTGGACGTTTGCACTTTGGGAGGTGGTCTGTGCCGGGAGTGAGAGTGAGATTGAGCCTGAGAATGTGTGTCGGGTGTTCTGGGATGGTAAGGCAGGGCAGAAGGCCAGAGTGTGTTTCTATGTGAAAGCGGTGTTAAGGGAAGGTGAGGACCAGCCACAGCTTTAAGCCCTTAGATGTAGCGTGCGTCAGAAATACCTTGGGTGTTGGCACTTTGGGAGGTGGTGTGTGCCGAGAGAGAGTGTGTGTTGGGAGTGCTGGTAGGCAAGGCAAGTGCAGAATGCCAGACTGTGTTTGGCTGTGAAAGCGGTGTCAAGGGAAGGTGAGGACCAGCCACAGCTCTAAGCCCTTAGAGGTCGCGTGCGGGATAAATGGCTTGGGCGTTTTCACTTTGGGAGGTGGTCTGTGCCCGGAGTGAGAGTGACATTGCGCCTGAGAATATGTGTTGGGAGTACTGGGAGGCAAGGCAAAGGCAGAATGCCAGAGTGTGTTTGGCTGTGAAAGCAGTGTCAAGGGAAGGTGAGGACCAGCAACAGCTCTAAGCCCTTAGAAGTAGCGTGCGTCAGAAATCGCTTGGGTGTTGGGACGTTGGGAGGTAGTCTGTGCTGAGAGTGAGAGTGTGTTGGGAGTGCTGGGCGGCAAGGCAAAGGCAGATGGCCAGAGTGTGTTTGGCGGTGAAAGCGGTGTCAAGGGAAGGTGAGGACCAGCCACAGCTCTAAGCTTTTAGGCCTATCGTATGGGAGAAATGGCTTGGATGTTTGCACTTAGGTTGCTGCTCTGTGCCGGGAGTGACTTTGCGCCTGAGAATGTGTGTTGGGAGTGCTGGGAGGCAAAGCCAGGGTAGATGGCCAGAGTGTGTTTGGCTGTGAAAGCGGTGTCAAGGGAAGGTGAGGACCAGCAACAGCTCTAAGCCCTTAGATGTAGTATGTGTAAGAAATTGCTTCGGTGTTGGCACTTTGGGAGGAGGTCTGTGCCGGTAGTGAGAGTGTGTTGGGAGTGCGGGGAGGCAAGGCAAAGGCAGATGGCCAGGGTGTGTTTGGCTGTGAAAGCGCTGTCAAGGGAAGGTGAGGACCAGCCACAGCTCTAAGGCCTTAGGCCTATCGCCTGGGAGAAATGGCTTGGGTGTTGTCACTATGGGAGGTGGTCTGTGCCGGGAGTGAGAGTGAGATTGAGCCTGAGAATGTGTGTTGGGAGTGCTGGGAGGCAAAGCCAGGGTAGATGGCCAGAGTGTATTTGGCTGTGAAAGCAGTGTCAAGGGAAGGTGAGGACCAGCAACAGCTCTAAGCCCTTAGATGTAGTGTGCGTCAGAAATCGCAGGAATGTTGGCAGTTTTGGAGGTGGTGTGTGCCGAGAGTGAGAGTGTGTTGGGAATACTGGGAGGCAAAGCAAAGGCAGATGGGCAGAGTGTGTTTGGCTGTGAAAGCGGTGTCAAGGGAAGGTGAGGACCAGCAACAGCTCTCAGCCCTTAGAGGTAGCGTGCGGGATAAATGGCTTGGACGTTTGAACTTTGGGAGGTGGTCTGTGCCGGGAGTGAGAGTGAGATTGAGCCTGAGAATGTGTGTTGGGAGTGCTGGGAGGCAAAGCCAGGGCAGACGGCTAGAGTGTGTTTGTCTGTGAAAGCGATGTCAAGGGAAGGTGAGGACCAGCAACAGCTCTAAGCCCTTAGATGTAGTGTGTGTCACAAATAGCTTGGTGTTGGCACTTTGGGAGGTGGTGTGTGCCGAGAGTGAGAGTGTGTTGGGAGTGCTGGGAGGCAAGGCAAAGGCAGATGGGCAGAGTGTATTTGGCTGTGAAAGCGGTGTCAAGGGAAGGTGAGGACCAGCAACAACTCTCAGCCCTTAGAGGTAGCGTGCGGGATAAATGGCATGGATGTTTGAACTTTGGGAGTTGGTCTGTGCCGGGAGTGAGAGTGAGATTGACCGTGCGAATGTGTGTTGGGAGTGCTGGTAGGCAAGGCAAAGGCAGAATGCCAGAGTGTGTTTGGCTGTGAAAGCGGTGTCAAGGGAAGGTGAGGACCAGCAACAGCTCTAAGCCCTTACAGGTAGCGTCCGGGATAAATGGCTTGGACGTTTGCACTTTGGGAGGTGGTCTGTGCCGGGAGTGAGAGTGAGATTGAGCCTGAGAATGTGTGTTGGGAGTGCTGGGAGGCAAAGGCAGGGTAGATGGCCAGAGTGTGTTTGACTGTGAACGCGGTGTCAAGGGAAGGTGAGGACCAGCAACAGCTCTAAGCCCTTAGATGTAGCGTGTGTCAGACATTGCTTGGTGTTGGGACGTTGGGAGGTAGTCTGTGCCGAGAGTGAGAGTGTGTTGGGAGTGCTGGCAGGCAAGGCAAAGGCAGATGGGCAGAGTGTGTTTGGCTGTGAAAGCGGTGTCAAGGGAAGGTGAGGACCAGCAACAGCTCTCAGCCCTTAGAGGTCGCGTGCGGGATAAATGGCTTGGGCGTTTTCACTTTGGGAGGTGGTCTGTGCCCCGAGTGAGAGTGACATTGCGCCTGAGAATATGTGTTGAGAGTACTGGGAGGCAAGGCAAAGGCAGAATGCCAGAGTGTGTTTGGCTGTGAAAGCGGTGTCAAGGGAAGGTGAGGACCAGCAACAGCTCTAAGCCCTTAAGATGTAGTATGTGTAAGAAATTGCTTCGGTGTTGGCACTTTGGGAGGAGGTCTGTGCCGGTAGTGAGAGTGTGTTGGGAGTGCGGGGAGGCAAGGCAAAGGCAGATGGCCAGGGTGTGTTTGTCTGTGAAAGGGGTGTCAGGGGAAGGTGAGGACCAGCCACAGCTCTAAGCCCTTAGGCCTATCGCCTGGGAGAAATGGCTTGGGTGTTGTCACTATGGGAGGTGGTCTGTGCCGGGAGTGAGAGTGAGATTGAGCCTGAGAATGTGTGTTGGGAGTGCTGGGAGGCAAAGCCAGGGTAGATGGCCAGAGTGTGTTTGTCTGTGAAAGCAGTGTCAAGGGAAGGTGGGGACCAGCCACAGCTCTAAGCCCTTAGATGTAGCGTGTGTCAGAAATCGCTTGGGTGTTGGGACGTTGGGAGGTGGTGTGTGCCGAGAGAGAGTGTGTGTTGGGAGTGCTGGTAGGCAAGGCAAAGGCAGATGGGCAGAGTGTGTTTCGCTGTGAAAGCGGTGTCAAGGGAAGGTGAGGACCAGCAACAGCTCTAAGCCCTTAGGCCTATCGTATGGGAGAAATGGCTTGGACGTTTGCACGTTGGGAGGTGGTCTGTGCCGGGAGTGAGAGTGAGATTGAGCCTGAGAATGTGTGTTGGGAGTGCTGGGAGACAAAGCCAGGGCAGACGGCTAGAGTGTGTTTGTCTGTGAAAGCGATGTCAAGGGAAGGTGAGGACCAGCAACAGCTCTAAGCCCTTAGATGTAGTGTGTGTCAGAAATAGCTTGGGGGTTTGCACTTTGGGAGGTGGTGTGTGCCGAGAGTGAGAGTGTGTTGGGAGTGGTGGGAGGCAAGGCAAAGGCAGAATGCCAGAGTGTGTTTGGCTGTGGAAGCGGTGTCAAGGGAAGGTGAGGACCAGCCACAGCTCTCAGCCCTTAGAGGTAGCGTACGGGATAAATGGCTTGGATGTTTGAACTTTGGGAGTTGGTCTGTGCAGGGAGTGAGAGTGAGATTGACCCTGCGAATGTGTGTTGGGAGTGCTGATAGGCAGGGCAAAGGTAGAATTGCAGAGTGTGTTTGGCTGTGAAAGCGGTGTCAAGGGAAGGTGAGGACCAGCAACAGCTCTAAGCCCTTCGGCCTATCGCTTGGGAGAAATGGCTTGGACGTTTGCACTTTGGGAGTTGGTCTTTGCCGGGAGTGAGAGTGAGATTGAGCCTGAGAATGTGTGTTGGGAGTGCTGGGAGGCAAAGCCAGGGCAGACGGCTAGAGTGTGTTTGTATGTGAAAGCGGTGTCAAGGGAAGGTGAGGACCAGCAACAGCTCTAAGCCCTTAGATGTAGCGTGCGTCAGAAATCGCTTGGGTGTTGGGACATTGGGAGGTGGTCTGTGCCGAGAGTGAGAGTGTGTTGGGAGTGCTGGGAGGCAAGGTAGGGGGAGATGGGCAGAGTGTGTTTGGCTGTGAAAGCGGTGTCAAGGGAAGGTGAGGACCAGCAACAACTCTCAGCCCTTAGAGGTAGCGTGCGGGATAAATGGCTTGGATGTTTGCACTTTGGGAGTTGGTCTGTGCCGGGAGTGAGAGTGAGATTGACCCTGCGAATGTGTGTTGGGAGTGCTGGTAGGCAAGGCAAAGGTAGAATTGCAGCGTGTGTTTGGCTGTGAAAGCGGTGTCAAGGGAAGGTGAGGACCAGCAACAACTCTAAGCCCTTAGGCCTATCGCATGGGAGAAATGGCTTGGGTGTTGGCACTTTGGGAGGTGGTCTGTGCCGGGAGTGAGAGTGAGATTGAGCCTGAGAATGTGTGTTGGGAGTGCTGGTAGGCAAGGTAAAGGCAGATGGGCAGAGTGTGTTTGGCTGTGAAAGCGCTGTCAAGGGAAGGTGAGGACCAGCCACAGCTCTAAGCCCTTAGATGTAGCGTGCGTCAGAAATACCTTGGGTGTTGGCACTTTGGGAGGTGGTGTGTGCCGAGAGAGAGTGTGTGTTGGGAGTGCTGGTAGGCAAGGCAAAGGCAGAATTGCAGAGTGTGTTTGGCTGTGAAAGCGGTGTCAAGGGAAGGTGAGGACCAGCAACAGCTCTAAGCCCTTAGGCCTATCGTATGGGAGAAATGGCTTGGACGTTTGCACTTTGGGAGGTGGTCTGTGCCGGGAGTGAGAGTGAGATTGAGCCTGAGAATGTGTGTTGGGTGTTCTGGGATGGTAAGGCAGGGCAGAAGGCCAGAGTGTGTTTCTATGTGAAAGCGGTGTTAAGGGAAGGTGAGGACCAGCCACAGCTTTAAGCCCTTAGATGTAGCGTGCGTCAGAAATACCTTGGGTGTTGGCACTTTGGGAGGTGGTGTGTGCCGAGAGAGAGTGTGTGTTGGGAGTGCTGGTAGGCAAGGCAAGTGCAGAATGCCAGAGTGTGTTTGGCTGTGAAAGCGGTGTCAAGGGAAGGTGAGGACCAGCCACAGCTCTAAGCCCTTAGAGGTCGCGTGCGGGATAAATGGCTTGGGCGTTTTCACTTTGGGAGGTGGTCTGTGCCCGGAGTGAGAGTGACATTGCGCCTGAGAATATGTGTTGGGAGTACTGGGAGGCAAGGCAAAGGCAGAATGCCAGAGTGTGTTTGGCTGTGAAAGCAGTGTCAAGGGAAGGTGAGGACCAGCAACAGCTCTAAGCCCTTAGAAGTAGCGTGCGTCAGAAATCGCTTGGGTGTTGGGACGTTGGGAGGTAGTCTGTGCTGAGAGTGAGAGTGTGTTGGGAGTGCTGGGCGGCAAGGCAAAGGCAGATGGCCAGAGTGTGTTTGGCGGTGAAAGCGGTGTCAAGGGAAGGTGAGGACCAGC
Organism: Pelecanus crispus; assembly: GCF_030463565.1. Taxonomy (NCBI): domain Eukaryota; kingdom Metazoa; phylum Chordata; class Aves; order Pelecaniformes; family Pelecanidae; genus Pelecanus; species Pelecanus crispus. The sequence continues at coordinate 1,032,416 of NC_134658.1, read as the reverse complement.
CACAGCTCTAAGCTTTTAGGCCTATCGTATGGGAGAAATGGCTTGGATGTTTGCACTTTGGTTGCTGCTCTGTGCCGGGAGTGACTTTGCGCCTGAGAATGTGTGTTGGGAGTGCTGGGAGGCAAAGCCAGGGTAGATGGCCAGAGTGTGTTTGGCTGTGAAAGCGGTGTCAAGGGAAGGTGAGGACCAGCAACAGCTCTAAGCCCTTAGATGTAGTATGTGTAAGAAATTGCTTCGGTGTTGGCACTTTGGGAGGAGGTCTGTGCCGGTAGTGAGAGTGTGTTGGGAGTGCGGGGAGGCAAGGCAAAGGCAGATGGCCAGGGTGTGTTTGGCTGTGAAAGCGCTGTCAAGGGAAGGTGAGGACCAGCCACAGCTCTAAGGCCTTAGGCCTATCGCCTGGGAGAAATGGCTTGGGTGTTGTCACTATGGGAGGTGGTCTGTGCCGGGAGTGAGAGTGAGATTGAGCCTGAGAATGTGTGTTGGGAGTGCTGGGAGGCAAAGCCAGGGTAGATGGCCAGAGTGTATTTGGCTGTGAAAGCAGTGTCAAGGGAAGGTGAGGACCAGCAACAGCTCTAAGCCCTTAGATGTAGTGTGCGTCAGAAATCGCAGGAATGTTGGCAGTTTTGGAGGTGGTGTGTGCCGAGAGTGAGAGTGTGTTGGGAATACTGGGAGGCAAAGCAAAGGCAGATGGGCAGAGTGTGTTTGGCTGTGAAAGCGGTGTCAAGGGAAGGTGAGGACCAGCAACAGCTCTCAGCCCTTAGAGGTAGCGTGCGGGATAAATGGCTTGGACGTTTGAACTTTGGGAGGTGGTCTGTGCCGGGAGTGAGAGTGAGATTGAGCCTGAGAATGTGTGTTGGGAGTGCTGGGAGGCAAAGCCAGGGCAGACGGCTAGAGTGTGTTTGTCTGTGAAAGCGATGTCAAGGGAAGGTGAGGACCAGCAACAGCTCTAAGCCCTTAGATGTAGTGTGTGTCACAAATAGCTTGGTGTTGGCACTTTGGGAGGTGGTGTGTGCCGAGAGTGAGAGTGTGTTGGGAGTGCTGGGAGGCAAGGCAAAGGCAGATGGGCAGAGTGTATTTGGCTGTGAAAGCGGTGTCAAGGGAAGGTGAGGACCAGCAACAGCTCTCAGCCCTTAGAGGTAGCGTGCGGGATAAATGGCTTGGACGTTTGAACTTTGGGAGGTGGTCTGTGCCGGGAGTGAGAGTGAGATTGAGCCTGAGAATGTGTGTTGGGAGTGCTGGGAGGCAAAGCCAGGGCAGACGGCTAGAGTGTGTTTGTCTGTGAAAGCGATGTCAAGGGAAGGTGAGGACCAGCAACAGCTCTAAGCCCTTAGATGTAGTGTGTGTCACAAATAGCTTGGTGTTGGCACTTTGGGAGGTGGTGTGTGCCGAGAGTGAGAGTGTGTTGGGAGTGCTGGGAGGCAAGGCAAAGGCAGATGGGCAGAGTGTATTTGGCTGTGAAAGCGGTGTCAAGGGAAGGTGAGGACCAGCAACAACTCTCAGCCCTTAGAGGTAGCGTGCGGGATAAATGGCATGGATGTTTGAACTTTGGGAGTTGGTCTGTGCCGGGAGTGAGAGTGAGATTGACCGTGCGAATGTGTGTTGGGAGTGCTGGTAGGCAAGGCAAAGGTAGAATTGCAGCGTGTGTTTGGCTGTGAAAGCGGTGTCAAGGGAAGGTGAGGACCAGCAACAGCTCTAAGCCCTTACAGGTAGCGTCCGGGATAAATGGCTTGGACGTTTGCACTTTGGGAGGTGGTCTGTGCCGGGAGTGAGAGTGAGATTGAGCCTGAGAATGTGTGTTGGGAGTGCTGGGAGGCAAAGGCAGGGTAGATGGCCAGAGTGTGTTTGACTGTGAACGCGGTGTCAAGGGAAGGTGAGGACCAGCAACAGCTCTAAGCCCTTAGATGTAGCGTGTGTCAGACATTGCTTGGTGTTGGGACGTTGGGAGGTAGTCTGTGCCGAGAGTGAGAGTGTGTTGGGAGTGCTGGCAGGCAAGGCAAAGGCAGATGGGCAGAGTGTGTTTGGCTGTGAAAGCGGTGTCAAGGGAAGGTGAGGACCAGCAACAGCTCTCAGCCCTTAGAGGTCGCGTGCGGGATAAATGGCTTGGGCGTTTTCACTTTGGGAGGTGGTCTGTGCCCCGAGTGAGAGTGACATTGCGCCTGAGAATATGTGTTGAGAGTACTGGGAGGCAAGGCAAAGGCAGAATGCCAGAGTGTGTTTGGCTGTGAAAGCGGTGTCAAGGGAAGGTGAGGACCAGCAACAGCTCTAAGCCCTTAAGATGTAGTATGTGTAAGAAATTGCTTCGGTGTTGGCACTTTGGGAGGAGGTCTGTGCCGGTAGTGAGAGTGTGTTGGCAGTGCGGGGAGGCAAGGCAAAGGCAGATGGCCAGGGTGTGTTTGTCTGTGAAAGGGGTGTCAGGGGAAGGTGAGGACCAGCCACAGCTCTAAGCCCTTAGGCCTATCGCCTGGGAGAAATGGCTTGGGTGTTGTCACTATGGGAGGTGGTCTGTGCCGGGAGTGAGAGTGAGATTGAGCCTGAGAATGTGTGTTGGGAGTGCTGGGAGGCAAAGCCAGGGTAGATGGCCAGAGTGTGTTTGTCTGTGAAAGCAGTGTCAAGGGAAGGTGGGGACCAGCCACAGCTCTAAGCCCTTAGATGTAGCGTGTGTCAGAAATCGCTTGGGTGTTGGGACGTTGGGAGGTGGTGTGTGCCGAGAGAGAGTGTGTGTTGGGAGTGCTGGTAGGCAAGGCAAAGGCAGATGGGCAGAGTGTGTTTCGCTGTGAAAGCGGTGTCAAGGGAAGGTGAGGACCAGCAACAGCTCTAAGCCCTTAGGCCTATCGTATGGGAGAAATGGCTTGGACGTTTGCACGTTGGGAGGTGGTCTGTGCCGGGAGTGAGAGTGAGATTGAGCCTGAGAATGTGTGTTGGGAGTGCTGGGAGACAAAGCCAGGGCAGACGGCTAGAGTGTGTTTGTCTGTGAAAGCGATGTCAAGGGAAGGTGAGGACCAGCAACAGCTCTAAGCCCTTAGATGTAGTGTGTGTCAGAAATAGCTTGGGGGTTTGCACTTTGGGAGGTGGTGTGTGCCGAGAGTGAGAGTGTGTTGGGAGTGGTGGGAGGCAAGGCAAAGGCAGAATGCCAGAGTGTGTTTGGCTGTGGAAGCGGTGTCAAGGGAAGGTGAGGACCAGCCACAGCTCTCAGCCCTTAGAGGTAGCGTACGGGATAAATGGCTTGGATGTTTGAACTTTGGGAGTTGGTCTGTGCAGGGAGTGAGAGTGAGATTGACCCTGCGAATGTGTGTTGGGAGTGCTGATAGGCAGGGCAAAGGTAGAATTGCAGAGTGTGTTTGGCTGTGAAAGCGGTGTCAAGGGAAGGTGAGGACCAGCAACAGCTCTAAGCCCTTCGGCCTATCGCTTGGGAGAAATGGCTTGGACGTTTGCACTTTGGGAGTTGGTCTTTGCCGGGAGTGAGAGTGAGATTGAGCCTGAGAATGTGTGTTGGGAGTGCTGGGAGGCAAAGCCAGGGCAGACGGCTAGAGTGTGTTTGTATGTGAAAGCGGTGTCAAGGGAAGGTGAGGACCAGCAACAGCTCTAAGCCCTTAGATGTAGCGTGCGTCAGAAATCGCTTGGGTGTTGGGACATTGGGAGGTGGTCTGTGCCGAGAGTGAGAGTGTGTTGGGAGTGCTGGGAGGCAAGGTAGGGGGAGATGGGCAGAGTGTGTTTGGCTGTGAAAGCGGTGTCAAGGGAAGGTGAGGACCAGCAACAACTCTCAGCCCTTAGAGGTAGCGTGCGGGATAAATGGCTTGGATGTTTGCACTTTGGGAGTTGGTCTGTGCCGGGAGTGAGAGTGAGATTGACCCTGCGAATGTGTGTTGGGAGTGCTGGTAGGCAAGGCAAAGGTAGAATTGCAGCGTGTGTTTGGCTGTGAAAGCGGTGTCAAGGGAAGGTGAGGACCAGCAACAACTCTAAGCCCTTAGGCCTATCGCATGGGAGAAATGGCTTGGGTGTTGGCACTTTGGGAGGTGGTCTGTGCCGGGAGTGAGAGTGAGATTGAGCCTGAGAATGTGTGTTGGGAGTGCTGGTAGGCAAGGTAAAGGCAGATGGGCAGAGTGTGTTTGGCTGTGAAAGCGCTGTCAAGGGAAGGTGAGGACCAGCCACAGCTCTAAGCCCTTAGATGTAGCGTGCGTCAGAAATACCTTGGGTGTTGGCACTTTGGGAGGTGGTGTGTGCCGAGAGAGAGTGTGTGTTGGGAGTGCTGGTAGGCAAGGCAAAGGCAGAATTGCAGAGTGTGTTTGGCTGTGAAAGCGGTGTCAAGGGAAGGTGAGGACCAGCAACAGCTCTAAGCCCTTAGGCCTATCGTATGGGAGAAATGGCTTGGACGTTTGCACTTTGGGAGGTGGTCTGTGCCGGGAGTGAGAGTGAGATTGAGCCTGAGAATGTGTGTTGGGTGTTCTGGGATGGTAAGGCAGGGCAGAAGGCCAGAGTGTGTTTCTATGTGAAAGCGGTGTTAAGGGAAGGTGAGGACCAGCCACAGCTTTAAGCCCTTAGATGTAGCGTGCGTCAGAAATACCTTGGGTGTTGGCACTTTGGGAGGTGGTGTGTGCCGAGAGAGAGTGTGTGTTGGGAGTGCTGGTAGGCAAGGCAAGTGCAGAATGCCAGAGTGTGTTTGGCTGTGAAAGCGGTGTCAAGGGAAGGTGAGGACCAGCCACAGCTCTAAGCCCTTAGAGGTCGCGTGCGGGATAAATGGCTTGGGCGTTTTCACTTTGGGAGGTGGTCTGTGCCCGGAGTGAGAGTGACATTGCGCCTGAGAATATGTGTTGGGAGTACTGGGAGGCAAGGCAAAGGCAGAATGCCAGAGTGTGTTTGGCTGTGAAAGCAGTGTCAAGGGAAGGTGAGGACCAGCAACAGCTCTAAGCCCTTAGAAGTAGCGTGCGTCAGAAATCGCTTGGGTGTTGGGACGTTGGGAGGTAGTCTGTGCTGAGAGTGAGAGTGTGTTGGGAGTGCTGGGCGGCAAGGCAAAGGCAGATGGCCAGAGTGTGTTTGGCGGTGAAAGCGGTGTCAAGGGAAGGTGAGGACCAGCCACAGCTCTAAGCTTTTAGGCCTATCGTATGGGAGAAATGGCTTGGATGTTTGCACTTTGGTTGCTGCTCTGTGCCGGGAGTGACTTTGCGCCTGAGAATGTGTGTTGGGAGTGCTGGGAGGCAAAGCCAGGGTAGATGGCCAGAGTGTGTTTGGCTGTGAAAGCGGTGTCAAGGGAAGGTGAGGACCAGCAACAGCTCTAAGCCCTTAGATGTAGTATGTGTAAGAAATTGCTTCGGTGTTGGCACTTTGGGAGGAGGTCTGTGCCGGTAGTGAGAGTGTGTTGGGAGTGCGGGGAGGCAAGGCAAAGGCAGATGGCCAGGGTGTGTTTGGCTGTGAAAGCGCTGTCAAGGGAAGGTGAGGACCAGCCACAGCTCTAAGGCCTTAGGCCTATCGCCTGGGAGAAATGGCTTGGGTGTTGTCACTATGGGAGGTGGTCTGTGCCGGGAGTGAGAGTGAGATTGAGCCTGAGAATGTGTGTTGGGAGTGCTGGGAGGCAAAGCCAGGGTAGATGGCCAGAGTGTATTTGGCTGTGAAAGCAGTGTCAAGGGAAGGTGAGGACCAGCAACAGCTCTAAGCCCTTAGATGTAGTGTGCGTCAGAAATCGCAGGAATGTTGGCAGTTTTGGAGGTGGTGTGTGCCGAGAGTGAGAGTGTGTTGGGAATACTGGGAGGCAAAGCAAAGGCAGATGGGCAGAGTGTGTTTGGCTGTGAAAGCGGTGTCAAGGGAAGGTGAGGACCAGCAACAGCTCTCAGCCCTTAGAGGTAGCGTGCGGGATAAATGGCTTGGACGTTTGAACTTTGGGAGGTGGTCTGTGCCGGGAGTGAGAGTGAGATTGAGCCTGAGAATGTGTGTTGGGAGTGCTGGGAGGCAAAGCCAGGGCAGACGGCTAGAGTGTGTTTGTCTGTGAAAGCGATGTCAAGGGAAGGTGAGGACCAGCAACAGCTCTAAGCCCTTAGATGTAGTGTGTGTCACAAATAGCTTGGTGTTGGCACTTTGGGAGGTGGTGTGTGCCGAGAGTGAGAGTGTGTTGGGAGTGCTGGGAGGCAAGGCAAAGGCAGATGGGCAGAGTGTATTTGGCTGTGAAAGCGGTGTCAAGGGAAGGTGAGGACCAGCAACAACTCTCAGCCCTTAGAGGTAGCGTGCGGGATAAATGGCATGGATGTTTGAACTTTGGGAGTTGGTCTGTGCCGGGAGTGAGAGTGAGATTGACCCTGCGAATGTGTGTTGGGAGTGCTGGTAGGCAAGGCAAAGGCAGAATGCCAGAGTGTGTTTGGCTGTGAAAGCGGTGTCAAGGGAAGGTGAGGACCAGCAACAGCTCTAAGCCCTTACAGGTAGCGTCCGGGATAAATGGCTTGGACGTTTGCACTTTGGGAGGTGGTCTGTGCCGGGAGTGAGAGTGAGATTGAGCCTGAGAATGTGTGTTGGGAGTGCTGGGAGGCAAAGGCAGGGTAGATGGCCAGAGTGTGTTTGACTGTGAACGCGGTGTCAAGGGAAGGTGAGGACCAGCAACAGCTCTAAGCCCTTAGATGTAGCGTGTGTCAGACATTGCTTGGTGTTGGGACGTTGGGAGGTAGTCTGTGCCGAGAGTGAGAGTGTGTTGGGAGTGCTGGCAGGCAAGGCAAAGGCAGATGGGCAGAGTGTGTTTGGCTGTGAAAGCGGTGTCAAGGGAAGGTGAGGACCAGCAACAGCTCTCAGCCCTTAGAGGTCGCGTGCGGGATAAATGGCTTGGGCGTTTTCACTTTGGGAGGTGGTCTGTGCCCCGAGTGAGAGTGACATTGCGCCTGAGAATATGTGTTGAGAGTACTGGGAGGCAAGGCAAAGGCAGAATGCCAGAGTGTGTTTGGCTGTGAAAGCGGTGTCAAGGGAAGGTGAGGACCAGCAACAGCTCTAAGCCCTTAGATGTAGTATGTGTAAGAAATTGCTTCGGTGTTGGCACTTTGGGAGGAGGTCTGTGCCGGTAGTGAGAGTGTGTTGGCAGTGCGGGGAGGCAAGGCAAAGGCAGATGGCCAGGGTGTGTTTGTCTGTGAAAGGGGTGTCAGGGGAAGGTGAGGACCAGCCACAGCTCTAAGCCCTTAGGCCTATCGCCTGGGAGAAATGGCTTGGGTGTTGTCACTATGGGAGGTGGTCTGTGCCGGGAGTGAGAGTGAGATTGAGCCTGAGAATGTGTGTTGGGAGTGCTGGGAGGCAAAGCCAGGGTAGATGGCCAGAGTGTGTTTGTCTGTGAAAGCAGTGTCAAGGGAAGGTGGGGACCAGCCACAGCTCTAAGCCCTTAGATGTAGCGTGTGTCAGAAATCGCTTGGGTGTTGGGACGTTGGGAGGTGGTGTGTGCCGAGAGAGAGTGTGTGTTGGGAGTGCTGGTAGGCAAGGCAAAGGCAGATGGGCAGAGTGTGTTTCGCTGTGAAAGCGGTGTCAAGGGAAGGTGAGGACCAGCAACAGCTCTAAGCCCTTAGGCCTATCGTATGGGAGAAATGGCTTGGACGTTTGCACGTTGGGAGGTGGTCTGTGCCGGGAGTGAGAGTGAGATTGAGCCTGAGAATGTGTGTTGGGAGTGCTGGGAGACAAAGCCAGGGCAGACGGCTAGAGTGTGTTTGTCTGTGAAAGCGATGTCAAGGGAAGGTGAGGACCAGCAACAGCTCTAAGCCCTTAGATGTAGTGTGTGTCAGAAATAGCTTGGGGGTTTGCACTTTGGGAGGTGGTGTGTGCCGAGAGTGAGAATGTGTTGGGAGTGGTGGGAGGCAAGGCAAAGGCAGAATGCCAGAGTGTGTTTGGCTGTGGAAGCGGTGTCAAGGGAAGGTGAGGACCAGCCACAGCTCTCAGCCCTTAGAGGTAGCGTACGGGATAAATGGCTTGGATGTTTGAACTTTGGGAGTTGGTCTGTGCAGGGAGTGAGAGTGAGATTGACCCTGCGAATGTGTGTTGGGAGTGCTGATAGGCAGGGCAAAGGTAGAATTGCAGAGTGTGTTTGGCTGTGAAAGCGGTGTCAAGGGAAGGTGAGGACCAGCAACAGCTCTAAGCCCTTCGGCCTATCGCTTGGGAGAAATGGCTTGGACGTTTGCACTTTGGGAGTTGGTCTTTGCCGGGAGTGAGAGTGAGATTGAGCCTGAGAATGTGTGTTGGGAGTGCTGGGAGGCAAAGCCAGGGCAGACGGCTAGAGTGTGTTTGTATGTGAAAGCGGTGTCAAGGGAAGGTGAGGACCAGCAACAGCTCTAAGCCCTTAGATGTAGCGTGCGTCAGAAATCGCTTGGGTGTTGGGACATTGGGAGGTGGTCTGTGCCGAGAGTGAGAGTGTGTTGGGAGTGCTGGGAGGCAAGGTAGGGGGAGATGGGCAGAGTGTGTTTGGCTGTGAAAGCGGTGTCAAGGGAAGGTGAGGACCAGCAACAACTCTCAGCCCTTAGAGGTAGCGTGCGGGATAAATGGCTTGGATGTTTGCACTTTGGGAGTTGGTCTGTGCCGGGAGTGAGAGTGAGATTGACCCTGCGAATGTGTGTTGGGAGTGCTGGTAGGCAAGGCAAAGGTAGAATTGCAGCGTGTGTTTGGCTGTGAAAGCGGTGTCAAGGGAAGGTGAGGACCAGCAACAACTCTAAGCCCTTAGGCCTATCGCATGGGAGAAATGGCTTGGGTGTTGGCACTTTGGGAGGTGGTCTGTGCCGGGAGTGAGAGTGAGATTGAGCCTGAGAATGTGTGTTGGGAGTGCTGGTAGGCAAGGTAAAGGCAGATGGGCAGAGTGTGTTTGGCTGTGAAAGCGGTGTCAAGGGAAGGTGAGGACCAGCCACAGCTCTAAGCCCTTAGATGTAGCGTGCGTCAGAAATACCTTGGGTGTTGGCACTTTGGGAGGTGGTCTGTGCCGGGAGTGAGAGTGAGATTGACCCTGCGAATGTGTATTGGGTGTTCTGGGATGGTAAGGCAGGGCAGAAGGCCAGAGTGTGTTTGGCTGTGAAAGCGGTGTCAAGGGAAGGTGAGGACCAGCAACAGCTCTCAGCCCTTAGAGGTAGTGTGTGTCAGAAATTGCTTCGGTGTTGGCACTTTGGGAGGAGGTCTGTGCCGGTAGTGAGAGTGTGTTGGCAGTGCGGGTAGGCAAGGCAAAGGCAGATGGGCAGAGTGTGTTTGGCTGTGAAAGCGCTGTCAAGGGAAGGTGAGGACCAGCCACAGCTCTAAGCCCTTAGATGTAGCGTGCGTCAGAAATACCTTGGGTGTTGGCACTTTGGGAGGTGGTGTGTGCCGAGAGAGAGTGTGTGTTGGGAGTGCTGGTAGGCAAGGCAAAGGCAGAATTGCAGAGTGTGTTTGGCTGTGAAAGCGGTGTCAAGGGAAGGTGAGGACCAGCAACAGCTCTAAGCCCTTCGGCCTATCGTATGGGAGAAATGGCTTGGACGTTTGCACTTTGGGAGGTGGTCTGTGCCGGGAGTGAGAGTGAGATTGAGCCTGAGAATGTGTGTTGGGTGTTCTGGGATGGTAAGGCAGGGCAGAAGGCCAGAGTGTGTTTCTATGTGAAAGCGCTGTCAAGGGAAGGTGAGGACCAGCCACAGCTCTAAGCCCTTAGATGTAGCGTGCGTCAGAAATACCTTGGGTGTTGGCACTTTGGGAGGTGGTGTGTGCCGAGAGAGAGTGTGTGTTGGGAGTGCTGGTAGGCAAGGCAAGTGCAGAATGCCAGAGTGTGTTTGGCTGTGAAAGCGGTGTCAAGGGAAGGTGAGGACCAGCCACAGCTCTAAGCCCTTAGAGGTCGCGTGCGGGATAAATGGCTTGGGCGTTTGCACTTTGGGAGGTGGTCTGTGCCGGGAGTGAGAGTGACATTGCGCCTGAGAATATGTGTTGGGAGTACTGGGAGGCAAGGCAAAGGCAGAATGCCAGAGTGTGTTTGGCTGTGAAAGCGGTGTCAAGGGAAGGTGAGGACCAGCAACAGCTCTAAGCCCTTAGAAGTAGCGTGTGTCAGAAATCGCTTGGGTGTTGGTGCGTTGGGAGGTAGTCTGTGCTGAGAGTGAGAGTGTGTTGGGAGTGCTGGGCGGCAAGGCAAAGGCAGATGGGCAGAGTGTGTTTGGCGGTGAAAGCGGTGTCAAGGGAAGGTGAGGACCAGCCACAGCTCTAAGCTTTTAGGCCTATCGTATGGGAGAAATGGCTTGGATGTTTGCACTTTGGTTGCTGCTCTGTGCCGGGAGTGACTTTGCGCCTGAGAATGTGTGTTGGGAGTGCTGGGAGGCAAAGCCAGGGTAGATGGCCAGAGTGTGTTTGGCTGTGAAAGCGGTGTCAAGGGAAGGTGAGGACCAGCAACAGCTCTAAGCCCTTAGATGTAGTATGTGTAAGAAATTGCTTCGGTGTTGGCACTTTGGGAGGAGGTCTGTGCCGGTAGTGAGAGTGTGTTGGGAGTGCGGGGAGGCAAGGCAAAGGCAGATGGCCAGGGTGTGTTTGGCTGTGAAAGCGCTGTCAAGGGAAGGTGAGGACCAGCAACAGCTCTAAGGCCTTAGGCCTATCGCCTGGGAGAAATGGCTTGGGTGTTGTCACTATGGGAGGTGGTCTGTGCCGGGAGTGAGAGTGAGATTGAGCCTGAGAATGTGTGTTGGGAGTGCTGGGAGGCAAAGCCAGGGTAGATGGGCAGAGTGTATTTGGCTGTGAAAGCAGTGTCAAGGGAAGGTGAGGACCAGCAACAGCTCTAAGCCCTTAGATGTAGTGTGCGTCAGAAATCGAAGGAATGTTGGCAGTTTTGGAGGTGGTGTGTGCCGAGAGTGAGAGTGTGTTGGGAGTGCTGGGAGGCAAGGCAAAGGCAGATGGGCAGAGTGTGTTTGGCTGTGAAAGCGGTGTCAAGGGAAGGTGAGGACCAGCAACAACTCTCAGCCCTTAGAGGTAGCGTGCGGGATAAATGGCATGGATGTTTGAACTTTGGGAGTTGGTCTGTGCCGGGAGTGAGAGTGAGATTGAGCCTGAGAATGTGTGTTGGGAGTGCTGGTAGGCAAGGCAAAGGCAGAATGCCAGAGTGTGTTTGGCTGTGAAAGCGGTGTCAAGGGAAGGTGAGGACCAGCAACCGCTCTAAGCCCTTCGGCCTATCGCTTGGGATAAATGGCTTGGACGTTTGCACTTTGGGAGGTGGTCTGTGCCGGGAGTGAGAGTGAGATTGAGCCTGAGAATGTGTGTTGGGAGTGCTGGGAGGCAAAGGCAGGGTAGATGGCCAGAGTGTGTTTGACTGTGAACGCGGTGTCAAGGGAAGGTGAGGACCAGCAACAGCTCTAAGCCCTTAGATGTAGCGTGTGTCAGACATTGCTTGGTGTTGGGACGTTGGGAGGTAGTCTGTGCCGAGAGTGAGAGTGTGTTGGGAGTGCTGGGCGGCAAGGCAAAGGCAGATGGGCAGAGTGTGTTTGGCTGTGAAAGCGGTGTCAAGGGAAGGTGAGGACCAGCAACAGCTCTCAGCCCTTAGAGGTCGCGTGCGGGATAAATGGCTTGGGCGTTTTCACTTTGGGAGGTGGTCTGTGCCCCGAGTGAGAGTGACATTGCGCCTGAGAATATGTGTTGAGAGTACTGGGAGGCAAGGCAAAGGCAGAATGCCAGAGTGTGTTTGGCTGTGAAAGCGGTGTCAAGGGAAGGTGAGGACCAGCAACAGCTCTAAGCCCTTAGATGTAGTATGTGTAAGAAATTGCTTCGGTGTTGGCACTTTGGGAGGAGGTCTGTGCCGGTAGTGAGAGTGTGTTGGGAGTGCGGGGAGGCAAGGCAAAGGCAGATGGCCAGGGTGTGTTTGTCTGTGAAAGGGGTGTCAGGGGAAGGTGAGGACCAGCCACAGCTCTAAGCCCTTAGGCCTATCGCCTGGGAGAAATGGCTTGGGTGTTGTCACTATGGGAGGTGGTCTGTGCCGGGAGTGAGAGTGAGATTGAGCCTGAGAATGTGTGTTGGGAGTGCTGGGAGGCAAAGCCAGGGTAGATGGCCAGAGTGTGTTTGTCTGTGAAAGCAGTGTCAAGGGAAGGTGGGGACCAGCCACAGCTCTAAGCCCTTAGATGTAGCGTGTGTCAGAAATCGCTTGGGTGTTGGGACGTTGGGAGGTGGTGTGTGCCGAGAGAGAGTGTGTGTTGGGAGTGCTGGTAGGCAAGGCAAAGGCAGATGGGCAGAGTGTGTTTCGCTGTGAAAGCGGTGTCAAGGGAAGGTGAGGACCAGCAACAGCTCTAAGCCCTTAGGCCTATCGTATGGGAGAAATGGCTTGGACGTTTGCACGTTGGGAGGTGGTCTGTGCCGGGAGTGAGAGTGAGATTGAGCCTGAGAATGTGTGTTGGGAGTGCTGGGAGACAAAGCCAGGGCAGACGGCTAGAGTGTGTTTGTCTGTGAAAGCGATGTCAAGGGAAGGTGAGGACCAGCAACAGCTCTAAGCCCTTAGATGTAGTGTGTGTCAGAAATAGCTTGGGGGTTTGCACTTTGGGAGGTGGTGTGTGCCGAGAGTGAGAATGTGTTGGGAGTGGTGGGAGGCAAGGCAAAGGCAGAATGCCAGAGTGTGTTTGGCTGTGGAAGCGGTGTCAAGGGAAGGTGAGGACCAGCCACAGCTCTCAGCCCTTAGAGGTAGCGTACGGGATAAATGGCTTGGATGTTTGAACTTTGGGAGTTGGTCTGTGCAGGGAGTGAGAGTGAGATTGACCCTGCGAATGTGTGTTGGGAGTGCTGATAGGCAGGGCAAAGGTAGAATTGCAGAGTGTGTTTGGCTGTGAAAGCGGTGTCAAGGGAAGGTGAGGACCAGCAACAGCTCTAAGCCCTTCGGCCTATCGCTTGGGAGAAATGGCTTGGACGTTTGCACTTTGGGAGTTGGTCTTTGCCGGGAGTGAGAGTGAGATTGAGCCTGAGAATGTGTGTTGGGAGTGCTGGGAGGCAAAGCCAGGGCAGACGGCTAGAGTGTGTTTGTATGTGAAAGCGGTGTCAAGGGAAGGTGAGGACCAGCAACAGCTCTAAGCCCTTAGATGTAGCGTGCGTCAGAAATCGCTTGGGTGTTGGGACATTGGGAGGTGGTCTGTGCCGAGAGTGAGAGTGTGTTGGGAGTGCTGGGAGGCAAGGTAGGGGGAGATGGGCAGAGTGTGTTTGGCTGTGAAAGCGGTGTCAAGGGAAGGTGAGGACCAGCAACAACTCTCAGCCCTTAGAGGTAGCGTGCGGGATAAATGGCTTGGATGTTTGCACTTTGGGAGTTGGTCTGTGCCGGGAGTGAGAGTGAGATTGACCCTGCGAATGTGTGTTGGGAGTGCTGGTAGGCAAGGCAAAGGTAGAATTGCAGCGTGTGTTTGGCTGTGAAAGCGGTGTCAAGGGAAGGTGAGGACCAGCAACAACTCTAAGCCCTTAGGCCTATCGCATGGGAGAAATGGCTTGGGTGTTGGCACTTTGGGAGGTGGTCTGTGCCGGGAGTGAGAGTGAGATTGAGCCTGAGAATGTGTGTTGGGAGTGCTGGTAGGCAAGGTAAAGGCAGATGGGCAGAGTGTGTTTGGCTGTGAAAGCGGTGTCAAGGGAAGGTGAGGACCAGCCACAGCTCTAAGCCCTTAGATGTAGCGTGCGTCAGAAATACCTTGGGTGTTGGCACTTTGGGAGGTGGTCTGTGCCGGGAGTGAGAGTGAGATTGACCCTGCGAATGTGTATTGGGTGTTCTGGGATGGTAAGGCAGGGCAGAAGGCCAGAGTGTGTTTGGCTGTGAAAGCGGTGTCAAGGGAAGGTGAGGACCAGCAACAGCTCTCAGCCCTTAGAGGTAGTGTGTGTCAGAAATTGCTTCGGTGTTGGCACTTTGGGAGGAGGTCTGTGCCGGTAGTGAGAGTGTGTTGGCAGTGCGGGTAGGCAAGGCAAAGGCAGATGGGCAGAGTGTGTTTGGCTGTGAAAGCGCTGTCAAGGGAAGGTGAGGACCAGCCACAGCTCTAAGCCCTTAGATGTAGCGTGCGTCAGAAATACCTTGGGTGTTGGCACTTTGGGAGGTGGTGTGTGCCGAGAGTGAGAGTGTGTTGGGAGTGCTGGGAGGCAAGGCAAAGGCAGATGGGCAGAGTGTGTTTGGCTGTGAAAGCGGTGTCAAGGGAAGGTGAGGACCAGCAACAACTCTCAGCCCTTAGAGGTAGCGTGCGGGATAAATGGCATGGATGTTTGAACTTTGGGAGTTGGTCTGTGCCGGGAGTGAGAGTGAGATTGACCGTGCGAATGTGTGTTGGGAGTGCTGGTAGGCAAGGCAAAGGCAGAATGCCAGAGTGTGTTTGGCTGTGAAAGCGGTGTCAAGGGAAGGTGAGGACCAGCAACAGCTCTAAGCCCTTACAGGTAGCGTCCGGGATAAATGGCTTGGACGTTTGCACTTTGGGAGGTGGTCTGTGCCGGGAGTGAGAGTGAGATTGAGCCTGAGAATGTGTGTTGGGAGTGCTGGGAGGCAAAGGCAGGGTAGATGGCCAGAGTGTGTTTGACTGTGAACGCGGTGTCAAGGGAAGGTGAGGACCAGCAACAGCTCTAAGCCCTTAGATGTAGCGTGTGTCAGACATTGCTTGGTGTTGGGACGTTGGGAGGTAGTCTGTGCCGAGAGTGAGAGTGTGTTGGGAGTGCTGGCAGGCAAGGCAAAGGCAGATGGGCAGAGTGTGTTTGGCTGTGAAAGCGGTGTCAAGGGAAGGTGAGGACCAGCAACAGCTCTAAGCCCTTAGATGTAGTATGTGTAAGAAATTGCTTCGGTGTTGGCACTTTGGGAGGAGGTCTGTGCCGGTAGTGAGAGTGTGTTGGCAGTGCGGGGAGGCAAGGCAAAGGCAGATGGCCAGGGTGTGTTTGTCTGTGAAAGGGGTGTCAGGGGAAGGTGAGGACCAGCCACAGCTCTAAGCCCTTAGGCCTATCGCCTGGGAGAAATGGCTTGGGTGTTGTCACTATGGGAGGTGGTCTGTGCCGGGAGTGAGAGTGAGATTGAGCCTGAGAATGTGTGTTGGGAGTGCTGGGAGGCAAAGCCAGGGTAGATGGCCAGAGTGTGTTTGTCTGTGAAAGCAGTGTCAAGGGAAGGTGGGGACCAGCCACAGCTCTAAGCCCTTAGATGTAGCGTGTGTCAGAAATCGCTTGGGTGTTGGGACGTTGGGAGGTGGTGTGTGCCGAGAGAGAGTGTGTGTTGGGAGTGCTGGTAGGCAAGGCAAAGGCAGATGGGCAGAGTGTGTTTCGCTGTGAAAGCGGTGTCAAGGGAAGGTGAGGACCAGCAACAGCTCTAAGCCCTTAGGCCTATCGTATGGGAGAAATGGCTTGGACGTTTGCACGTTGGGAGGTGGTCTGTGCCGGGAGTGAGAGTGAGATTGAGCCTGAGAATGTGTGTTGGGAGTGCTGGGAGACAAAGCCAGGGCAGACGGCTAGAGTGTGTTTGTCTGTGAAAGCGATGTCAAGGGAAGGTGAGGACCAGCAACAGCTCTAAGCCCTTAGATGTAGTGTGTGTCAGAAATAGCTTGGGGGTTTGCACTTTGGGAGGTGGTGTGTGCCGAGAGTGAGAATGTGTTGGGAGTGGTGGGAGGCAAGGCAAAGGCAGAATGCCAGAGTGTGTTTGGCTGTGGAAGCGGTGTCAAGGGAAGGTGAGGACCAGCCACAGCTCTCAGCCCTTAGAGGTAGCGTACGGGATAAATGGCTTGGATGTTTGAACTTTGGGAGTTGGTCTGTGCAGGGAGTGAGAGTGAGATTGACCCTGCGAATGTGTGTTGGGAGTGCTGATAGGCAGGGCAAAGGTAGAATTGCAGAGTGTGTTTGGCTGTGAAAGCGGTGTCAAGGGAAGGTGAGGACCAGCAACAGCTCTAAGCCCTTCGGCCTATCGCTTGGGAGAAATGGCTTGGACGTTTGCACTTTGGGAGTTGGTCTTTGCCGGGAGTGAGAGTGAGATTGAGCCTGAGAATGTGTGTTGGGAGTGCTGGGAGGCAAAGCCAGGGCAGACGGCTAGAGTGTGTTTGTATGTGAAAGCGGTGTCAAGGGAAGGTGAGGACCAGCAACAGCTCTAAGCCCTTAGATGTAGCGTGCGTCAGAAATCGCTTGGGTGTTGGGACATTGGGAGGTGGTCTGTGCCGAGAGTGAGAGTGTGTTGGGAGTGCTGGGAGGCAAGGTAGGGGGAGATGGGCAGAGTGTGTTTGGCTGTGAAAGCGGTGTCAAGGGAAGGTGAGGACCAGCAACAACTCTCAGCCCTTAGAGGTAGCGTGCGGGATAAATGGCTTGGATGTTTGCACTTTGGGAGTTGGTCTGTGCCGGGAGTGAGAGTGAGATTGACCCTGCGAATGTGTGTTGGGAGTGCTGGTAGGCAAGGCAAAGGTAGAATTGCAGCGTGTGTTTGGCTGTGAAAGCGGTGTCAAGGGAAGGTGAGGACCAGCAACAACTCTAAGCCCTTAGGCCTATCGCATGGGAGAAATGGCTTGGGTGTTGGCACTTTGGGAGGTGGTCTGTGCCGGGAGTGAGAGTGAGATTGAGCCTGAGAATGTGTGTTGGGAGTGCTGGTAGGCAAGGTAAAGGCAGATGGGCAGAGTGTGTTTGGCTGTGAAAGCGGTGTCAAGGGAAGGTGAGGACCAGCCACAGCTCTAAGCCCTTAGATGTAGCGTGCGTCAGAAATACCTTGGGTGTTGGCACTTTGGGAGGTGGTCTGTGCCGGGAGTGAGAGTGAGATTGACCCTGCGAATGTGTATTGGGTGTTCTGGGATGGTAAGGCAGGGCAGAAGGCCAGAGTGTGTTTGGCTGTGAAAGCGGTGTCAAGGGAAGGTGAGGACCAGCAACAGCTCTCAGCCCTTAGAGGTAGTGTGTGTCAGAAATTGCTTCGGTGTTGGCACTTTGGGAGGAGGTCTGTGCCGGTAGTGAGAGTGTGTTGGCAGTGCGGGTAGGCAAGGCAAAGGCAGATGGGCAGAGTGTGTTTGGCTGTGAAAGCGCTGTCAAGGGAAGGTGAGGACCAGCCACAGCTCTAAGCCCTTAGATGTAGCGTGCGTCAGAAATACCTTGGGTGTTGGCACTTTGGGAGGTGGTGTGTGCCGAGAGAGAGTGTGTGTTGGGAGTGCTGGTAGGCAAGGCAAAGGCAGAATTGCAGAGTGTGTTTGGCTGTGAAAGCGGTGTCAAGGGAAGGTGAGGACCAGCAACAGCTCTAAGCCCTTCGGCCTATCGTATGGGAGAAATGGCTTGGACGTTTGCACTTTGGGAGGTGGTCTGTGCCGGGAGTGAGAGTGAGATTGAGCCTGAGAATGTGTGTTGGGTGTTCTGGGATGGTAAGGCAGGGCAGAAGGCCAGAGTGTGTTTCTATGTGAAAGCGCTGTCAAGGGAAGGTGAGGACCAGCCACAGCTCTAAGCCCTTAGATGTAGCGTGCGTCAGAAATACCTTGGGTGTTGGCACTTTGGGAGGTGGTGTGTGCCGAGAGAGAGTGTGTGTTGGGAGTGCTGGTAGGCAAGGCAAGTGCAGAATGCCAGAGTGTGTTTGGCTGTGAAAGCGGTGTCAAGGGAAGGTGAGGACCAGCCACAGCTCTAAGCCCTTAGAGGTCGCGTGCGGGATAAATGGCTTGGGCGTTTGCACTTTGGGAGGTGGTCTGTGCCGGGAGTGAGAGTGACATTGCGCCTGAGAATATGTGTTGGGAGTACTGGGAGGCAAGGCAAAGGCAGAATGCCAGAGTGTGTTTGGCTGTGAAAGCGGTGTCAAGGGAAGGTGAGGACCAGCAACAGCTCTAAGCCCTTAGAAGTAGCGTGTGTCAGAAATCGCTTGGGTGTTGGTGCGTTGGGAGGTAGTCTGTGCTGAGAGTGAGAGTGTGTTGGGAGTGCTGGGCGGCAAGGCAAAGGCAGATGGGCAGAGTGTGTTTGGCGGTGAAAGCGGTGTCAAGGGAAGGTGAGGACCAGCCACAGCTCTAAGCTTTTAGGCCTATCGTATGGGAGAAATGGCTTGGATGTTTGCACTTTGGTTGCTGCTCTGTGCCGGGAGTGACTTTGCGCCTGAGAATGTGTGTTGGGAGTGCTGGGAGGCAAAGCCAGGGTAGATGGCCAGAGTGTGTTTGGCTGTGAAAGCGGTGTCAAGGGAAGGTGAGGACCAGCAACAGCTCTAAGCCCTTAGATGTAGTATGTGTAAGAAATTGCTTCGGTGTTGGCACTTTGGGAGGAGGTCTGTGCCGGTAGTGAGAGTGTGTTGGGAGTGCGGGGAGGCAAGGCAAAGGCAGATGGCCAGGGTGTGTTTGGCTGTGAAAGCGCTGTCAAGGGAAGGTGAGGACCAGCAACAGCTCTAAGGCCTTAGGCCTATCGCCTGGGAGAAATGGCTTGGGTGTTGTCACTATGGGAGGTGGTCTGTGCCGGGAGTGAGAGTGAGATTGAGCCTGAGAATGTGTGTTGGGAGTGCTGGGAGGCAAAGCCAGGGTAGATGGGCAGAGTGTATTTGGCTGTGAAAGCAGTGTCAAGGGAAGGTGAGGACCAGCAACAGCTCTAAGCCCTTAGATGTAGTGTGCGTCAGAAATCGAAGGAATGTTGGCAGTTTTGGAGGTGGTGTGTGCCGAGAGTGAGAGTGTGTTGGGAGTGCTGGGAGGCAAGGCAAAGGCAGATGGGCAGAGTGTGTTTGGCTGTGAAAGCGGTGTCAAGGGAAGGTGAGGACCAGCAACAACTCTCAGCCCTTAGAGGTAGCGTGCGGGATAAATGGCATGGATGTTTGAACTTTGGGAGTTGGTCTGTGCCGGGAGTGAGAGTGAGATTGAGCCTGAGAATGTGTGTTGGGAGTGCTGGTAGGCAAGGCAAAGGCAGAATGCCAGAGTGTGTTTGGCTGTGAAAGCGGTGTCAAGGGAAGGTGAGGACCAGCAACCGCTCTAAGCCCTTCGGCCTATCGCTTGGGATAAATGGCTTGGACGTTTGCACTTTGGGAGGTGGTCTGTGCCGGGAGTGAGAGTGAGATTGAGCCTGAGAATGTGTGTTGGGAGTGCTGGGAGGCAAAGGCAGGGTAGATGGCCAGAGTGTGTTTGACTGTGAACGCGGTGTCAAGGGAAGGTGAGGACCAGCAACAGCTCTAAGCCCTTAGATGTAGCGTGTGTCAGACATTGCTTGGTGTTGGGACGTTGGGAGGTAGTCTGTGCCGAGAGTGAGAGTGTGTTGGGAGTGCTGGCAGGCAAGGCAAAGGCAGATGGGCAGAGTGTGTTTGGCTGTGAAAGCGGTGTCAAGGGAAGGTGAGGACCAGCAACAGCTCTCAGCCCTTAGAGGTCGCGTGCGGGATAAATGGCTTGGGCGTTTTCACTTTGGGAGGTGGTCTGTGCCCCGAGTGAGAGTGACATTGCGCCTGAGAATATGTGTTGAGAGTACTGGGAGGCAAGGCAAAGGCAGAATGCCAGAGTGTGTTTGGCTGTGAAAGCGGTGTCAAGGGAAGGTGAGGACCAGCAACAGCTCTAAGCCCTTAGATGTAGTATGTGTAAGAAATTGCTTCGGTGTTGGCACTTTGGGAGGAGGTCTGTGCCGGTAGTGAGAGTGTGTTGGGAGTGCGGGGAGGCAAGGCAAAGGCAGATGGCCAGGGTGTGTTTGTCTGTGAAAGGGGTGTCAGGGGAAGGTGAGGACCAGCCACAGCTCTAAGCCCTTAGGCCTATCGCCTGGGAGAAATGGCTTGGGTGTTGTCACTATGGGAGGTGGTCTGTGCCGGGAGTGAGAGTGAGATTGAGCCTGAGAATGTGTGTTGGGTGTTCTGGGATGGTAAGGCAGGGCAGAAGGCCAGAGTGTGTTTGGCTGTGAAAGCGGTGTCAAGGGAAGGTGAGGACCAGCAACAGCTCTCAGCCCTTAGAGGTAGTGTGTGTCAGAAATTGCTTCGGTGTTGGCACTTTGGGAGGAGGTCTGTGCCGGTAGTGAGAGTGTGTTGGCAGTGCGGGTAGGCAAGGCAAAGGCAGATGGGCAGAGTGTGTTTGGCTGTGAAAGCGCTGTCAAGGGAAGGTGAGGACCAGCCACAGCTCTAAGCCCTTAGATGTAGCGTGCGTCAGAAATACCTTGGGTGTTGGCACTTTGGGAGGTGGTGTGTGCCGAGAGTGAGAGTGTGTTGGGAGTGCTGGGAGGCAAGGCAAAGGCAGATGGGCAGAGTGTGTTTGGCTGTGAAAGCGGTGTCAAGGGAAGGTGAGGACCAGCAACAACTCTCAGCCCTTAGAGGTAGCGTGCGGGATAAATGGCATGGATGTTTGAACTTTGGGAGTTGGTCTGTGCCGGGAGTGAGAGTGAGATTGACCGTGCGAATGTGTGTTCGGAGTGCTGGTAGGCAAGGCAAAGGCAGAATGCCAGAGTGTGTTTGGCTGTGAAAGCGGTGTCAAGGGAAGGTGAGGACCAGCAACAGCTCTAAGCCCTTACAGGTAGCGTCCGGGATAAATGGCTTGGACGTTTGCACTTTGGGAGGTGGTCTGTGCCGGGAGTGAGAGTGAGATTGAGCCTGAGAATGTGTGTTGGGAGTGCTGGGAGGCAAAGGCAGGGTAGATGGCCAGAGTGTGTTTGACTGTGAACGCGGTGTCAAGGGAAGGTGAGGACCAGCAACAGCTCTAAGCCCTTAGATGTAGCGTGTGTCAGACATTGCTTGGTGTTGGGACGTTGGGAGGTAGTCTGTGCCGAGAGTGAGAGTGTGTTGGGAGTGCTGGCAGGCAAGGCAAAGGCAGATGGGCAGAGTGTGTTTGGCTGTGAAAGCGGTGTCAAGGGAAGGTGAGGACCAGCAACAGCTCTAAGCCCTTAGATGTAGTATGTGTAAGAAATTGCTTCGGTGTTGGCACTTTGGGAGGAGGTCTGTGCCGGTAGTGAGAGTGTGTTGGCAGTGCGGGGAGGCAAGGCAAAGGCAGATGGCCAGGGTGTGTTTGTCTGTGAAAGGGGTGTCAGGGGAAGGTGAGGACCAGCCACAGCTCTAAGCCCTTAGGCCTATCGCCTGGGAGAAATGGCTTGGGTGTTGTCACTATGGGAGGTGGTCTGTGCCGGGAGTGAGAGTGAGATTGAGCCTGAGAATGTGTGTTGGGAGTGCTGGGAGGCAAAGCCAGGGTAGATGGCCAGAGTGTGTTTGTCTGTGAAAGCAGTGTCAAGGGAAGGTGGGGACCAGCCACAGCTCTAAGCCCTTAGATGTAGCGTGTGTCAGAAATCGCTTGGGTGTTGGGACGTTGGGAGGTGGTGTGTGCCGAGAGAGAGTGTGTGTTGGGAGTGCTGGTAGGCAAGGCAAAGGCAGATGGGCAGAGTGTGTTTCGCTGTGAAAGCGGTGTCAAGGGAAGGTGAGGACCAGCAACAGCTCTAAGCCCTTAGGCCTATCGTATGGGAGAAATGGCTTGGACGTTTGCACGTTGGGAGGTGGTCTGTGCCGGGAGTGAGAGTGAGATTGAGCCTGAGAATGTGTGTTGGGAGTGCTGGGAGACAAAGCCAGGGCAGACGGCTAGAGTGTGTTTGTCTGTGAAAGCGATGTCAAGGGAAGGTGAGGACCAGCAACAGCTCTAAGCCCTTAGATGTAGTGTGTGTCAGAAATAGCTTGGGGGTTTGCACTTTGGGAGGTGGTGTGTGCCGAGAGTGAGAATGTGTTGGGAGTGGTGGGAGGCAAGGCAAAGGCAGAATGCCAGAGTGTGTTTGGCTGTGGAAGCGGTGTCAAGGGAAGGTGAGGACCAGCCACAGCTCTCAGCCCTTAGAGGTAGCGTACGGGATAAATGGCTTGGATGTTTGAACTTTGGGAGTTGGTCTGTGCAGGGAGTGAGAGTGAGATTGACCCTGCGAATGTGTGTTGGGAGTGCTGATAGGCAGGGCAAAGGTAGAATTGCAGAGTGTGTTTGGCTGTGAAAGCGGTGTCAAGGGAAGGTGAGGACCAGCAACAGCTCTAAGCCCTTCGGCCTATCGCTTGGGAGAAATGGCTTGGACGTTTGCACTTTGGGAGTTGGTCTTTGCCGGGAGTGAGAGTGAGATTGAGCCTGAGAATGTGTGTTGGGAGTGCTGGGAGGCAAAGCCAGGGCAGACGGCTAGAGTGTGTTTGTATGTGAAAGCGGTGTCAAGGGAAGGTGAGGACCAGCAACAGCTCTAAGCCCTTAGATGTAGCGTGCGTCAGAAATCGCTTGGGTGTTGGGACATTGGGAGGTGGTCTGTGCCGAGAGTGAGAGTGTGTTGGGAGTGCTGGGAGGCAAGGTAGGGGGAGATGGGCAGAGTGTGTTTGGCTGTGAAAGCGGTGTCAAGGGAAGGTGAGGACCAGCAACAACTCTCAGCCCTTAGAGGTAGCGTGCGGGATAAATGGCTTGGATGTTTGCACTTTGGGAGTTGGTCTGTGCCGGGAGTGAGAGTGAGATTGACCCTGCGAATGTGTGTTGGGAGTGCTGGTAGGCAAGGCAAAGGTAGAATTGCAGCGTGTGTTTGGCTGTGAAAGCGGTGTCAAGGGGAAGGTGAGGACCAGCAACAACTCTAAGCCCTTAGGCCTATCGCATGGGAGAAATGGCTTGGGTGTTGGCACTTTGGGAGGTGGTCTGTGCCGGGAGTGAGAGTGAGATTGAGCCTGAGAATGTGTGTTGGGAGTGCTGGTAGGCAAGGTAAAGGCAGATGGGCAGAGTGTGTTTGGCTGTGAAAGCGGTGTCAAGGGAAGGTGAGGACCAGCCACAGCTCTAAGCCCTTAGATGTAGCGTGCGTCAGAAATACCTTGGGTGTTGGCACTTTGGGAGGTGGTCTGTGCCGGGAGTGAGAGTGAGATTGACCCTGCGAATGTGTATTGGGTGTTCTGGGATGGTAAGGCAGGGCAGAAGGCCAGAGTGTGTTTGGCTGTGAAAGCGGTGTCAAGGGAAGGTGAGGACCAGCAACAGCTCTCAGCCCTTAGAGGTAGTGTGTGTCAGAAATTGCTTCGGTGTTGGCACTTTGGGAGGAGGTCTGTGCCGGTAGTGAGAGTGTGTTGGCAGTGCGGGTAGGCAAGGCAAAGGCAGATGGGCAGAGTGTGTTTGGCTGTGAAAGCGCTGTCAAGGGAAGGTGAGGACCAGCCACAGCTCTAAGCCCTTAGATGTAGCGTGCGTCAGAAATACCTTGGGTGTTGGCACTTTGGGAGGTGGTGTGTGCCGAGAGAGAGTGTGTGTTGGGAGTGCTGGTAGGCAAGGCAAAGGCAGAATTGCAGAGTGTGTTTGGCTGTGAAAGCGGTGTCAAGGGAAGGTGAGGACCAGCAACAGCTCTAAGCCCTTCGGCCTATCGTATGGGAGAAATGGCTTGGACGTTTGCACTTTGGGAGGTGGTCTGTGCCGGGAGTGAGAGTGAGATTGAGCCTGAGAATGTGTGTTGGGGTGTTCTGGGATGGTAAGGCAGGGCAGAAGGCCAGAGTGTGTTTCTATGTGAAAGCGCTGTCAAGGGAAGGTGAGGACCAGCCACAGCTCTAAGCCCTTAGATGTAGCGTGCGTCAGAAATACCTTGGGTGTTGGCACTTTGGGAGGTGGTGTGTGCCGAGAGAGAGTGTGTGTTGGGAGTGCTGGTAGGCAAGGCAAGTGCAGAATGCCAGAGTGTGTTTGGCTGTGAAAGCGGTGTCAAGGGAAGGTGAGGACCAGCCACAGCTCTAAGCCCTTAGAGGTCGCGTGCGGGATAAATGGCTTGGGCGTTTGCACTTTGGGAGGTGGTCTGTGCCGGGAGTGAGAGTGACATTGCGCCTGAGAATATGTGTTGGGAGTACTGGGAGGCAAGGCAAAGGCAGAATGCCAGAGTGTGTTTGGCTGTGAAAGCGGTGTCAAGGGAAGGTGAGGACCAGCAACAGCTCTAAGCCCTTAGAAGTAGCGTGTGTCAGAAATCGCTTGGGTGTTGGTGCGTTGGGAGGTAGTCTGTGCTGAGAGTGAGAGTGTGTTGGGAGTGCTGGGCGGCAAGGCAAAGGCAGATGGGCAGAGTGTGTTTGGCGGTGAAAGCGGGTGTCAAGGGAAGGTGAGGACCAGCCACAGCTCTAAGCTTTTAGGCCTATCGTATGGGAGAAATGGCTTGGATGTTTGCACTTTGGTTGCTGCTCTGTGCCGGGAGTGACTTTGCGCCTGAGAATGTGTGTTGGGAGTGCTGGGGAGGCAAAGCCAGGGTAGATGGCCAGAGTGTGTTTGGCTGTGAAAGCGGTGTCAAGGGAAGGTGAGGGACCAGCAACAGCTCTAAGCCCTTAGATGTAGTATGTGTAAGAAATTGCTTCGGTGTTGGCACTTTGGGAGGAGGTCTGTGCCGGTAGTGAGAGTGTGTTGGGGAGTGCGGGGAGGCAAGGCAAAGGCAGATGGCCAGGGTGTGTTTGGCTGTGAAAGCGCTGTCAAGGGAAGGTGAGGACCAGCAACAGCTCTAAGGCCTTAGGCCTATCGCCTGGGAGAAATGGCTTGGGTGTTGTCACTATGGGAGGTGGTCTGTGCCGGGAGTGAGAGTGAGATTGAGCCTGAGAATGTGTGTTGGGAGTGCTGGGAGGCAAAGCCAGGGTAGATGGGCAGAGTGTATTTGGCTGTGAAAGCAGTGTCAAGGGAAGGTGAGGACCAGCAACAGCTCTAAGCCCTTAGATGTAGTGTGCGTCAGAAATCGAAGGAATGTTGGCAGTTTTGGAGGTGGTGTGTGCCGAGAGTGAGAGTGTGTTGGGAGTGCTGGGAGGCAAGGCAAAGGCAGATGGGCAGAGTGTGTTTGGCTGTGAAAGCGGTGTCAAGGGAAGGTGAGGACCAGCAACAACTCTCAGCCCTTAGAGGTAGCGTGCGGGATAAATGGCATGGATGTTTGAACTTTGGGAGTTGGTCTGTGCCGGGAGTGAGAGTGAGATTGAGCCTGAGAATGTGTGTTGGGAGTGCTGGTAGGCAAGGCAAAGGCAGAATGCCAGAGTGTGTTTGGCTGTGAAAGCGGTGTCAAGGGAAGGTGAGGACCAGCAACCGCTCTAAGCCCTTCGGCCTATCGCTTGGGATAAATGGCTTGGACGTTTGCACTTTGGGAGGTGGTCTGTGCCGGGAGTGAGAGTGAGATTGAGCCTGAGAATGTGTGTTGGGAGTGCTGGGAGGCAAAGGCAGGGTAGATGGCCAGAGTGTGTTTGACTGTGAACGCGGTGTCAAGGGAAGGTGAGGACCAGCAACAGCTCTAAGCCCTTAGATGTAGCGTGGTGTCAGACATTGCTTGGTGTTGGGACGTTGGGAGGTAGTCTGTGCCGAGAGTGAGAGTGTGTTGGGAGTGCTGGGCGGCAAGGCAAAGGCAGATGGGCAGAGTGTGTTTGGCTGTGAAAGCGGTGTCAAGGGAAGGTGAGGACCAGCAACAGCTCTCAGCCCTTAGAGGTCGCGTGCGGGATAAATGGCTTGGGCGTTTTCACTTTGGGAGGTGGTCTGTGCCCCGAGTGAGAGTGACATTGCGCCTGAGAATATGTGTTGAGAGTACTGGGAGGCAAGGCAAAGGCAGAATGCCAGAGTGTGTTTGGCTGTGAAAGCGGTGTCAAGGGAAGGTGAGGACCAGCAACAGCTCTAAGCCCTTAGATGTAGTATGTGTAAGAAATTGCTTCGGTGTTGGCACTTTGGGAGGAGGTCTGTGCCGGTAGTGAGAGTGTGTTGGGGAGTGCGGGGAGGCAAGGCAAAGGCAGATGGCCAGGGTGTGTTTGTCTGTGAAAGGGGTGTCAGGGGAAGGTGAGGACCAGCCACAGCTCTAAGCCCTTAGGCCTATCGCCTGGGAGAAATGGCTTGGGTGTTGTCACTATGGGAGGTGGTCTGTGCCGGGAGTGAGAGTGAGATTGAGCCTGAGAATGTGTGTTGGGAGTGCTGGGAGGCAAAGCCAGGGTAGATGGCCAGAGTGTGTTTGTCTGTGAAAGCAGTGTCAAGGGAAGGTGGGGACCAGCCACAGCTCTAAGCCCTTAGATGTAGCGTGTGTCAGAAATCGCTTGGGTGTTGGGACGTTGGGAGGTGGTGTGTGCCGAGAGAGAGTGTGTGTTGGGAGTGCTGGTAGGCAAGGCAAAGGCAGATGGGGCAGAGTGTGTTTCGCTGTGAAAGCGGTGTCAAGGGAAGGTGAGGACCAGCAACAGCTCTAAGCCCTTAGGCCTATCGTATGGGAGAAATGGCTTGGACGTTTGCACGTTGGGAGGTGGTCTGTGCCGGGAGTGAGAGTGAGATTGAGCCTGAGAATGTGTGTTGGGAGTGCTGGGAGACAAAGCCAGGGCAGACGGCTAGAGTGTGTTTGTCTGTGAAAGCGATGTCAAGGGAAGGTGAGGACCAGCAACAGCTCTAAGCCCTTAGATGTAGTGTGTGTCAGAAATAGCTTGGGGGTTTGCACTTTGGGAGGTGGTGTGTGCCGAGAGTGAGAATGTGTTGGGAGTGGTGGGAGGCAAGGCAAAGGCAGAATGCCAGAGTGTGTTTGGCTGTGGAAGCGGTGTCAAGGGAAGGTGAGGACCAGCCACAGCTCTCAGCCCTTAGAGGTAGCGTACGGGATAAATGGCTTGGATGTTTGAACTTTGGGAGTTGGTCTGTGCAGGGAGTGAGAGTGAGATTGACCCTGCGAATGTGTGTTGGGAGTGCTGATAGGCAGGGCAAAGGTAGAATTGCAGAGTGTGTTTGGCTGTGAAAGCGGTGTCAAGGGAAGGTGAGGACCAGCAACAGCTCTAAGCCCTTCGGCCTATCGCTTGGGAGAAATGGCTTGGACGTTTGCACTTTGGGAGTTGGTCTTTGCCGGGAGTGAGAGTGAGATTGAGCCTGAGAATGTGTGTTGGGAGTGCTGGGAGGCAAAGCCAGGGCAGACGGCTAGAGTGTGTTTGTATGTGAAAGCGGGTTGTCAAGGGAAGGTGAGGACCAGCAACAGCTCTAAGCCCTTAGATGTAGCGTGCGTCAGAAATCGCTTGGGTGTTGGGACATTGGGAGGTGGTCTGTGCCGAGAGTGAGAGTGTGTTGGGAGTGCTGGGAGGCAAGGTAGGGGGAGATGGGCAGAGTGTGTTTGGCTGTGAAAGCGGTGTCAAGGGAAGGTGAGGACCAGCAACAACTCTCAGCCCTTAGAGGTAGCGTGCGGGATAAATGGCTTGGATGTTTGCACTTTGGGAGTTGGTCTGTGCCGGGAGTGAGAGTGAGATTGACCCTGCGAATGTGTGTTGGGAGTGCTGGTAGGCAAGGCAAAGGTAGAATTGCAGCGTGTGTTTGGCTGTGAAAGCGGTGTCAAGGGAAGGTGAGGACCAGCAACAACTCTAAGCCCTTAGGCCTATCGCATGGGAGAAATGGCTTGGGTGTTGGCACTTTGGGAGGTGGTCTGTGCCGGGAGTGAGAGTGAGATTGAGCCTGAGAATGTGTGTTGGGAGTGCTGGTAGGCAAGGTAAAGGCAGATGGGCAGAGTGTGTTTGGCTGTGAAAGCGGTGTCAAGGGAAGGTGAGGACCAGCCACAGCTCTAAGCCCTTAGATGTAGCGTGCGTCAGAAATACCTTGGGTGTTGGCACTTTGGGAGGTGGTGTGTGCCGAGAGAGAGTGTGTGTTGGGAGTGCTGGTAGGCAAGGCAAAGGCAGAATTGCAGAGTGTGTTTGGCTGTGAAAGCGGTGTCAAGGGGAAGGTGAGGACCAGCAACAGCTCTAAGCCCTTCGGCCTATCGTATGGGAGAAATGGCTTGGACGTTTGCACTTTGGGAGGTGGTCTGTGCCGGGAGTGAGAGTGAGATTGAGCCTGAGAATGTGTGTTGGGTGTTCTGGGATGGTAAGGCAGGGCAGAAGGCCAGAGTGTGTTTCTATGTGAAAGCGGTGTTAAGGGAAGGTGAGGACCAGCCACAGCTTTAAGCCCTTAGATGTAGCGTGCGTCAGAAATACCTTGGGGTGTTGGCACTTTGGGAGGTGGTGTGTGCCGAGAGAGAGTGTGTGTTGGGAGTGCTGGTAGGCAAGGCAAGTGCAGAATGCCAGAGTGTGTTTGGCTGTGAAAGCGGTGTCAAGGGAAGGTGAGGACCAGCCACAGCTCTAAGCCCTTAGAGGTCGCGTGCGGGATAAATGGCTTGGGCGTTTTCACTTTGGGAGGTGGTCTGTGCCCGGAGTGAGAGTGACATTGCGCCTGAGAATATGTGTTGGGAGTACTGGGAGGCAAGGCAAAGGCAGAATGCCAGAGTGTGTTTGGCTGTGAAAGCAGTGTCAAGGGAAGGTGAGGACCAGCAACAGCTCTAAGCCCTTAGAAGTAGCGTGCGTCAGAAATCGCTTGGGTGTTGGGACGTTGGGAGGTAGTCTGTGCTGAGAGTGAGAGTGTGTTGGGAGTGCTGGGCGGCAAGGCAAAGGCAGATGGGCAGAGTGTGTTTGGCGGTGAAAGCGGTGTCAAGGGAAGGTGAGGACCAGCCACAGCTCTAAGCTTTTAGGCCTATCGTATGGGAGAAATGGCTTGGATGTTTGCACTTTGGTTGCTGCTCTGTGCCGGGAGTGACTTTGCGCCTGAGAATGTGTGTTGGGAGTGCTGGGAGGCAAAGCCAGGGTAGATGGCCAGAGTGTGTTTGGCTGTGAAAGCGGTGTCAAGGGAAGGTGAGGACCAGCAACAGCTCTAAGCCCTTAGATGTAGTATGTGTAAGAAATTGCTTCGGTGTTGGCACTTTGGGAGGAGGTCTGTGCCGGGTAGTGAGAGTGTGTTGGGAGTGCGGGGAGGCAAGGCAAAGGCAGATGGCCAGGGTGTGTTTGGCTGTGAAAGCGCTGTCAAGGGAAGGTGAGGACCAGCCACAGCTCTAAGGCCTTAGGCCTATCGCCTGGGAGAAATGGCTTGGGTGTTGTCACTATGGGAGGTGGTCTGTGCCGGGAGTGAGAGTGAGATTGAGCCTGAGAATGTGTGTTGGGAGTGCTGGGAGGCAAAGCCAGGGTAGATGGCCAGAGTGTATTTGGCTGTGAAAGCAGTGTCAAGGGAAGGTGAGGACCAGCAACAGCTCTAAGCCCTTAGATGTAGTGTGCGTCAGAAATCGCAGGAATGTTGGCAGTTTTGGAGGTGGTGTGTGCCGAGAGTGAGAGTGTGTTGGGAATACTGGGAGGCAAAGCAAAGGCAGATGGGCAGAGTGTGTTTGGCTGTGAAAGCGGTGTCAAGGGAAGGTGAGGACCAGCAACAGCTCTCAGCCCTTAGAGGTAGCGTGCGGGATAAATGGCTTGGACGTTTGAACTTTGGGAGGTGGTCTGTGCCGGGAGTGAGAGTGAGATTGAGCCTGAGAATGTGTGTTGGGAGTGCTGGGAGGCAAAGCCAGGGCAGACGGCTAGAGTGTGTTTGTCTGTGAAAGCGATGTCAAGGGAAGGTGAGGACCAGCAACAGCTCTAAGCCCTTAGATGTAGTGTGTGTCACAAATAGCTTGGTGTTGGCACTTTGGGAGGTGGTGTGTGCCGAGAGTGAGAGTGTGTTGGGAGTGCTGGGAGGCAAGGCAAAGGCAGATGGGCAGAGTGTGTTTGGCTGTGAAAGCGGTGTCAAGGGAAGGTGAGGACCAGCAACAACTCTCAGCCCTTAGAGGTAGCGTGCGGGATAAATGGCATGGATGTTTGAACTTTGGGAGTTGGTCTGTGCCGGGAGTGAGAGTGAGATTGAGCCTGAGAATGTGTGTTGGGAGTGCTGGTAGGCAAGGCAAAGGCAGAATGCCAGAGTGTGTTTGGCTGTGAAAGCGGGTGTCAAGGGAAGGTGAGGACCAGCAACAGCTCTAAGCCCTTCGGCCTATCGTATGGGAGAAATGGCTTGGACGTTTGCACTTTGGGAGGTGGTCTGTGCCGGGAGTGAGAGTGAGATTGAGCCTGAGAATGTGTGTTGGGTGTTCTGGGATGGTAAGGCAGGGCAGAAGGCCAGAGTGTGTTTCTATGTGAAAGCGGTGTTAAGGGAAGGTGAGGACCAGCCACAGCTTTAAGCCCTTAGATGTAGCGTGCGTCAGAAATACCTTGGGTGTTGGCACTTTGGGAGGTGGTGTGTGCCGAGAGAGAGTGTGTGTTGGGAGTGCTGGTAGGCAAGGCAAGTGCAGAATGCCAGAGTGTGTTTGGCTGTGAAAGCGGTGTCAAGGGAAGGTGAGGACCAGCCACAGCTCTAAGCCCTTAGAGGTCGCGTGCGGGATAAATGGCTTGGGCGTTTTCACTTTGGGAGGTGGTCTGTGCCCGGAGTGAGAGTGACATTGCGCCTGAGAATATGTGTTGGGAGTACTGGGAGGCAAGGCAAAGGCAGAATGCCAGAGTGTGTTTGGCTGTGAAAGCAGTGTCAAGGGAAGGTGAGGACCAGCAACAGCTCTAAGCCCTTAGAAGTAGCGTGCGTCAGAAATCGCTTGGGTGTTGGGACGTTGGGAGGTAGTCTGTGCTGAGAGTGAGAGTGTGTTGGGAGTGCTGGGCGGCAAGGCAAAGGCAGATGGCCAGAGTGTGTTTGGCGGTGAAAGCGGTGTCAAGGGAAGGTGAGGACCAGCCACAGCTCTAAGCTTTTAGGCCTATCGTATGGGAGAAATGGCTTGGATGTTTGCACTTTGGTTGCTGCTCTGTGCCGGGAGTGACTTTGCGCCTGAGAATGTGTGTTGGGAGTGCTGGGAGGCAAAGCCAGGGTAGATGGCCAGAGTGTGTTTGGCTGTGAAAGCGGTGTCAAGGGAAGGTGAGGACCAGCAACAGCTCTAAGCCCTTAGATGTAGTATGTGTAAGAAATTGCTTCGGTGTTGGCACTTTGGGAGGAGGTCTGTGCCGGTAGTGAGAGTGTGTTGGCAGTGCGGGGAGGCAAGGCAAAGGCAGATGGCCAGGGTGTGTTTGGCTGTGAAAGGGGTGTCAGGGGAAGGTGAGGACCAGCCACAGCTCTAAGCCCTTAGGCCTATCGCCTGGGAGAAATGGCTTGGGTGTTGTCACTATGGGAGGTGGTCTGTGCCGGGAGTGAGAGTGAGATTGAGCCTGAGAATGTGTGTTGGGAGTGCTGGGAGGCAAAGCCAGGGTAGATGGCCAGAGTGTGTTTGTCTGTGAAAGCAGTG